>NC_079399.1:3506970-3776970 GCF_029220125.1 Pseudoliparis swirei
ACAAGAGATAAAGAGACAGAGAGACAAGAGATAAAGAGACAAAGAGACAAGAGACAAAGAGACAAGAGATAAAGAGACAAGAGACAGAGACAAGAGAGAGAGCGAGAGACAAAGAGACGAGAGACAAAGAGACGAGAGACAGAGAGACAAAGAGAGAGACAAAGAGACGAGAGAGACGAGACAAAGAGACGAGAGACAGAGAGACGAGAGACAAAGAGACGAGAGACGAAGAGACAGAGACGAAGAGACGAGAGACAGAGAGACAGAGAGACGAAGAGACAGAGACAAAGAGACGAGAGACAAAGAGACGAGAGACAGAGAGACGAGAGATGAGACAAAGAGACGAGAGACAAAGAGACGAGACAAAGAGACGAGAGACAAAGAGACGAGACAAAGAGACGAGAGACAGAGAGACAGAGAGACAGAGAGAGACAGAGAGAGAGACAAGACTAGAGACGAAAGAGACAGAGACGAAGAGACGAGAGACAAAGACGAAGAGACAAAGAGACAGAGACGAGAGACAGAGAGACGAAGAGACGAGAGACAAAGAGACGAGAGACAGAGAGATGAGAGACAAAGCGACGAGAGACAAAGAGACGAGAGACAGAGACGAAGAGACGAGATACAAATAGACGAGAGACAGAGACGAGAGACAGAGAGACGAAGAGACAGAGACGAAGAGACAAAGACGAGAGACAAAGAGACGAGAGACAAAGAGACGAGAGACAGAGACGAGAGACAGAGACGAAGAGACGAGAGACAAAGAGACGAGAGACAGAGACGAAGAGACGAGAGACAAAGAGACGAGAGACAGAGATGAGAGACAGAGAGACGAAGAGACAGAGACGAAGAGACAAAGAGACGAGATACAAAGAGACGAGAGACAGAGAGACGAAGAGACAGAGACGAAGAGACGAGAGACCAAGAGACAAAGAGACGAGAGACAGAGAGACAAAGAGACGAGAGACAAAGAGACGAGATACAAAGAGACAGAGACGAAGAGACGAAAGACCAAGAGACAAAGAGACGAGAGACAGAGAGACGAGAGACAAAGAGACAGAGACAAAGAGACGAGAGACAAAGAGACGAGAGACAGAGAGACGAAGAGACAAAGAGACAAAGAGACGAGAGACAAAGAGACGAGAGACAGAGAGACGAGCGACAAAGAGACGAGACAAAGAGACGAGAGACAGAGAGACGAGAGACGAAGAGACAAAGAGGGCCGTATCTGCAAGAAACCTCTCTGTTGCTTGCAGTGTGTCACTGTTCCTCTTAACCCTTGTGTTGCCTTCGGGTCAATTTGACCCGATTCAATGGTTAACCCTCCTGTTACCTTTATATTTACTAACATATTTTACCCTTGAGGTCAATATGACCCCAGCTATTAAAATCTCCAGAACATTATTAGAATTAATATTGTTTTCCAAGTTTAAGTGTGAGGTACTTTATGTTTGTTTGTTGACTCCCGAAAGAACACCGACATTAAACATTGAATCGGGTCAAATTGACCCGAAGGCGACAGGAGGGTTAAATATTGAATCGGGTCAAAATGACCCGAAGGCAACACAAGGGTTAAGGGCAGTGGTCCCCAAACTACGGCCCGCGGGCCGAATCCGGCCCGCCTCCCCATTTGGACCGGCCCCCTGAACAAAACCAGAGAC
Organism: Pseudoliparis swirei; assembly: GCF_029220125.1. Taxonomy (NCBI): domain Eukaryota; kingdom Metazoa; phylum Chordata; class Actinopteri; order Perciformes; family Liparidae; genus Pseudoliparis; species Pseudoliparis swirei. The sequence continues at coordinate 3,508,632 of NC_079399.1, forward strand.
GCGTTCCGATTTATTATTTTTTTCACCTGGCCCGCTGCCGTTGAGATTGCAGTGAGACGCGGAGAAAATGTGAAGTGGTGCTCTTCACAATAAAACATCTTTGATGAGACGTGTCGCGTCTCGGCCAATCAGCGTTCAGATGTCCACAGCGTTTGGGAAGTTAGGTTAGCTTGAATGTTAGTCCGCTACATCTGCTGCTGTCACGCTGCACGGTGTAGCGATACTAACAAAGTACCCGTACGTTAAAAACGATGTGATTTAGCATATTTTTAGTATCGATACTTCATTAAAAGAGCGATCAGAGCGCACGCGCTGCTCCGTTAAATGCTGTCTGCACGCGCAGCGCTCACAGCGAGTGGCATGCGCATCGCTCAACCGTGATAAGCGCACACAGGTGAGCTCATTCTCACCCCCCCCCCACACCCCCCCCGGCTGGCCCTCCAGCAGACAAGGCAAACGTTATGTGGTCCTCTTTGGAAAAAGTTTGGGGACCCCTGCTTAAGGGCATATACAAACACTGCACTGGAAAAATCATCAGTAAATGACACAACATATTTGTACCCCTCTCTGGACTCTGTGTGAATTGGACCTGCCAAATCTGTGTGCACGAGCTCTAGAGGTCTTTAGCCCTCGCATCAGGCTTTCTGTTTCTGGTCTGCGTAAACTTGCCTTGGGTGCAAGATGGAGATTTGTTTCTTGGACCTTCAATTTTCATGCCATCAACAACACCTTCCAACCTCTGCACATCGTCAAAATTACAGTGACCCAGTATCTCATGCCATGTCTTTAAATCATAACATCCCTTAACTCGGTCATCACATCTGACATCTTTTCGATGTCATCGTAACTTCTAAGCTTTGTTTTGAATTCGGCAAACCTCATTGTCTCATCCGATTGCGTTACATGGATGGAAAAAGGTTTAAAAGTCTCAGGAAGCCCCTTCAGAACCATAGCTACCAGCAGCCCGTCACTCAAAGTCTCTCCAGCATTTCGTAATGCCGTGATAGCGGTTTCCGCACGAATAACATATTCCGTCACACTCTCGCTGCTTGATTTTTGAAGCGAGGTCAGCTCAGTATACAGGCTTATTACTCGTGGCGTTCCTTTACCTGCATAATAGTCTCTCAAAATCTTTAGCGCTGCGCGGCCATCATCGGCTGCCTCTCGCATTACTAGCGATAAACTTTTGTCATCCAAGAATTGGATCAATTCAGCATATGCCTCAGCATTTGAGGCCACTTCCTCCTCTGTCTCCACGTCCTCGGGCTCCGTAGTAATAATCCCTTTCAGCCCCTGCAGCCGGAGGTGGCCCAAAAACTTAGTTTCCCAGAGTTCGAAATTCTTTTCATCCCCGTCAAACACAAGCCGCGACCAGCGACCGCTATATTCTCCTGATCTTCTCGTGTTACTCATGGTGCTATACTTCAGCACGCTAACGCGGTGGATCTTGACTAACTTCCTCTGGGCCCATAATCTGTTCACAGAGGAGACGCAACGACGTGACTGACTTCAAACACACAGCTGCGCTCACTCAATCAGATTCATTCATTAACACTCCAATCACATTACAGGTACACGCCCACATTAACAATCACAGGTGTCAGGATTCAATCAATAAACAAAACAAGACAGAAACATAATACAAGTTGAGAGCACACTTGTTAACAGAGAGACAAAGAGACGAGATACAAAGAGACGAGAGACAGAGAGACGAAGAGACAGAGACCAAGAGACGAGAGACCAAGAGACAAGAGACGAGAGACAAGAGACAAAGAGACAAGAGAAGAAGATACGAGAGACAAAGAGACAAGAGAAGAAGATACGAGAGATAAAGAGACAAGAGAAGAAGATACGAAGAGACAAAGAGACGAGAGACAAAGAGACAAGAGAAGAAGATACGAGAGACAAAGAGACAAGAGAAGAAGATACGAGAGACAAAGAGACAAAAGAACAAGAGACAAAGAGACGAGAGACGAAGAGACAAAGAGACGAGAGACAAGAGAAGAAGATACAAGAGACAAAGAGACAAGAGAAGAAGATACGAGAGACAAAGAGACAAGAGAAGAAGATACGAAGAGACAAAGAGACGAGAGACAAGAGACAAAGCGACAAGAGAAGAAGATACGAGAGACAAAGAGACAAGAGAAGAAGATACGAGAGACGAAGAGACAAGAGAACAAGAGACAAAGAGACGAAGAGAAGAAGATACGAGACAAAGAGACGAGAGACAAAGAGACAAGAGACAAAGAGACGAGAGACAAAGAGACGAGAGACAAAGAGACAAAGAGACGAGAGACAAAGAGACAAGAGACAAAGAGACGAGAGACAAAGAGACAAGAGACAAAGAGACGAGAGACAAAGAGACGAGAGCAGAAATAGTTTGAAACGAAAAGTTAAAAAAAGTTTAAGACTTTAAAAAAGTTTAAGACTTCAAAAAAGTTGAAGACTTTAGAGGTCACCGTCAAGAAGTTAAGAGCAAAGTCACCGTGTCACGTTTTATCCTGAATCCCAATTATCATGCTGCTCTCTCTCTCTCTCTCTCCCAGGAGACTTGTCAATATCAGCTACACACACTATTCAAAAGTTCAAAGACTCAGCATCCCACCACACACACACACACACACACACACACACACAATCACACACTCCTGGTCCCCTTTGTGTGTCTCTGGGGCATATTTGATTTCAGTGTCACGTGCACACGTCTTTGTGAGCGCACGTGTGTGTGTGTGTGTCTGTGTGTGCGTCTGTGTGTGTGTCTGTGTGTGCGTGTGTGAGCGCACGTGTGTGTGTGTGTGTGTGTGTGTGTGTGTGTGCGTCTGTGCCACAGGTGGTGCGGTGCCGGTGACTCTGCGGTGACCAAAGCATCGCCTGGAAGCGTGGGTGGGAGGGGAAGGATGGAGGGTGGACATAAGGGGAAGGAGGAAGGAGAGGAAAAGAAGAGGAGGAGGAGGAGGAGGAGGAGGAGGAGGATGGTTAATGGCCGCCCACGCGGTGCCATATGGGAGGTGGTTCTTGAGTCGCCCTCGCCGCTCGCTCCCATTGTGTCGGCTCTTCTTCTTCTTCTTCTTCTTCTTCTTTTTCTTCGTCTTCTTCTTCTTCTTCTTCTTCTTCTTCTTCTTCTTCTTCTTCTTCTTCTTCTTCTTCTTCTTCTCCACATGTTGGCTCATCTCTCTTCTACAGTTGGTCCGACCATAAAAGGGCGTGCGGCGTGCGGGGGGGGGGGGGGGGTCACTCTGATTTTCAGGTGTATTTTGATCTCAGCGCTGGCTGCCCCCCCCCCCCCCCCGCGGCAGGTAATTTGAGTAAATTAGGAGATGGGCCCGTGTGTTATTAGTGCCCCCCCCCCCTCCACCTATTGTTCCCTCCCTCCCCCGCACGCACCTTTCTTTTTAATTCTTTTTCTTTTTTTCCGCCCACCCCAGGTTCCATCTGTGCCTCCTGTTCAACACCCATGTGGAATGCACACACACACACACACACACACACTCACACACATGGGGCGGGGGCGGGGGATTGGTTCCAGGTGCCAGTTTGAGTGAGAGCATTAATCAAGCAGGCAGATCTCCCTGTCTGACACCTTTTGAGCACACACACACACACACACACACACACACACACACACACACACACACACGTTAGTGTGTGCGCGACACACTCTGAACAGCGTCATTATTCCGCCACGTCGCTGCTCCACATTTAAAAAAGACAAAATTAACGCTCGTGATGAAGTGAGTCTGAAGACACGTTGTAACAAGGTGTACTTACCCCCCCCCCCCCCCCACACACACACACACACACACACACACTGTCAGACGGGCCACTGATCTGCTGCCAAGCCATTGATCACAGTCAGCGCTCTTTGATGCTCCTTTACTCATCTTGCCCCCCCCCCCCCTGTGTCGACACCACCACCGTGTTCACCTGACATCGATAACCAGGACGTCTCTGGAGAAATAAAACACACACACAGACACACAGAGTATACACGTCCGACCCCAGCGCTGCTCTCTCCGTGACCCCTGCCGGTGAGCGGGTTTATATATACAGGACTGTCTCAGAAAATTAGAATATTGTGATAAAGTTCTTTATTTTCTGTAATGCAATTAAAAAAACAAAAATGTCATGCATTCTGGATTCATTACAAATCAACTGAAATATTGCAAGCCTTTTATTCTTTTAATATTGCTGATTATGGCTTACAGCTTAAGAAAACTCTAAAATCCTATCTCATAAAATTTTAATATTTCCTCAGACCAAGTTAAAAAAAAGATTTATAACAGCTGAGTGTTTGTCAAGGCTCAGGAAACCCTTGCAGGTGTTTCGAGTTAATTAGACAATTCAAGTGATTTGTTTAATACCCTACTAGTATACTTTTTCATGATATTCTAATATTTAGAGATAGGATATTTGAGTTTTCTTAAGCTGTAAGCCATAATCAGTAATATTAAAAGAATAAAAGGCTTGCAATATTTCAGTTGATTTGTAATGAATCCAGAATGCATGACATTTTTGTTTTTTTAATTGCATTACAGAAAATAAAGAACTTCATCACAATATTCTAATTTTCTGAGACAGTCCTGTATATACATATATATATGTATATATATAAATATGAATATATATATATGTATATATATATACATATATATATTTATATATATATATCGGAGTTTTTGGGCCCAGGTCAGAGGGGACGCCGCATTCCTGCAAGATTAAACTAACAAGAGGGGCGGGGGGCAGAACAGGTCCGGCCTTGTGTAGGTGCCGCGGCCCCAACCCAAGCATCCAGGAGGCTCCACGCTGCATGTTTACCCCCGCCCCTCCTTTATAGAAACACACGCGGCGGCGTGGAAGAGGAGGCGGGGCTAAACAATGATGTATCAGCTCTGAGAGAAGACTTTGGGAAACGAGAGGTACGTGAATACGGCTCTGTGTCATAAAGCCCGGGGTTCTGTTTCATTCGGGGGGGGGGGGGGGGGGCTTCCAAGACAGACCAATTTCCCCCGCAAAAGTGTTAGGTGGTTACTTCCTCTCGGGGGGCTCGTGTGGCCGACTCGGCGTGACGCGGCGGCGGTTTGAGAAGCGCTGCGGGAAACTTGTTAAGTGTGAAAATAGCGTTCAAAAAAAATAAAAATAAACCTCGCCGGCCAACGCAGTGGCATTAAAACGAGCAGGTAATTACGGTGCATTTAAAACAAATAATATATAATCATATAGGCTGTTTTTACCGCGTAGACGTGAGCACACACACACACACATTCATTGTGGTAAGCAGCTATAATAAACACGGCGAAGATATTAAACATTTGCACCGATTTATATAAAGGAAAATGTCGTAAAAACGTAAAAATAAATAGAGACGTTCATAGCGGGAAATATAATCTTTTTTTTGGGGAGGTTGCTTCGTCATAATTATAATAATTATTACTCCCCGGCTACTGAATACGTGAATCTCACCGTTTTTAATACCTCCTCGCTCGTTGATATAGACTCCTCTTCCTCCTCTTCCTCCTCTTCATTCATTGAATAGTGCGATTGTTTTTGTTCCCATAATGCTCTCTGACCTTTACAACTGATAAGAAACACACACACACACACACACACTTTCTCCTCTATCATCCGTATCACTCTCACTCAGAGCTCGACGCCTCCAGCCCGAAAACACGACCCGATCGATCTCCCTCTGATTGAACACCGATCACAGGAGGAACGTCAGGAATAACACACACACACACACACACACGCCGCGACTAACCCCCCCGCTCCGCCTCTGAGGCACAGTTAAGCGGCGCTAACTGGAGCTCCTGTGAGCGTGGAGGAGTCTCCTCCTGCACAGTAGCAGCCAGTGAAGCTGCTTCTCTTTTTTCCCCTCTGGCTTTTTCAAATTACCTATTGATGAGTGGGCTTCATGTCTCTGAGGGGGGGGGGGGTGTCTGGTTCACTTTTAAGATGTCTCCACGAAAGCGGGGCCTGCGGTGAGATCTGAGGCAACACTTATGCAACAGAAGCTCCTCAGATACATTCTACGGTTTCCCCTGAAAATCATCTGACTCCTTTTTTTCTTCGGGGGGGGGAAGTTTTTCCGCCCGGAGTCTTCAGATATTTACACGCTTTTTATTTTTTTGTTGCTTTTGATCGTGTTGATTTGGGTCCGTCTGCATAAGGACTTTCTTCTTCTTCTTCTCCTTCTTCTTCTTCTTCTTCTTCTTCTTCTTCTTCTTCTTCTTCTTCTTCTTCTTCTTCTTCTTCTTCTTCTCCTTCTTCCTCCTCCTCCCTTTTCCTTCTTGTTCTTCTCCTCCTTCTCCTCCTTCTTCTTCTTCTTAATTGCTCCCATGACTTAGTTGTCTATGTGTAATTAACTTGTTGTAATAGAGAGATCGGGGGGCGCTCCAACGTTCCCCGGGGAGCGCCGCGTCGGCTGAGCGGGCGCCACACATGTTGGAGATTACTCTGCCTCCTCATCGGATCTGACGGTTTGAGGAGTTATATATATATTTTTTAAAGATGCATTTTTGAATAAAAAAAGCAGATTTTAACGGTATATTTGCTTTTCTCCCTCGACTCCTATATAAAAAATATCCTGAAACACAAATCTACTGAGCGACGAGGCTTTTATAAAAACACATTCAGTGCAGTTTGCTCTCATAAAACTCACCGACGGAAGAACTTAAAGTTATAATTATGTTTGTCGACTAAATGGATTCAAGTTGTGCGGAATAAACAATTCATCCTCTTTGATTAACAGCAAATAAACATCAAGTCGTAGAATCTAAACTCCACGTGGGCCTTTTTATATAAAACATCCTTTTTTATTTCAGTTTATCGAAAAGCTAAAAAAAAGCACGTTGTTTCTCTGGGTGTTTACGGCGCCGCTCCACGCCACGGACGCTGCATTTATTTATTTTTGGAAAAATCATAAATACAACAAGAGAGCGCCGGTGGTCTTGCAGAATCACACTGCTCTGTCAAAGAGGGGGGGGGGGGGAGCTTCTTTTTTTTGCGGTTGCACTGACAGATTTACTGCCCAGATGTTCATAAACAAGGGGGGGGGGGGCGACATCTACATCGGGTTTTCATACGGGGAAGAATTGATCGGCCGCTCCACCTCCACCTGAACATCTGCTCCTCTCTCTCCTCCGCCGACCCCAGAGGGGGGGGGGGGTTAATGTGGTAATGGACGGTGGTGATTGGTAGAAGACACTCGTTCTCCTTCCTAGCTTCTGTGCGGGGCGTACGAGAGGGGGGGGGGGCGAGCAGCTGTGACCACGGAGAGACTCCTTAAAAAACATCTTTTAAACATTTGATTTGGACGGAGGAGCGGAGGCTATGGAGCGGGGAGGAAGAGGAGGAGGAGGAGGCGGGGGGTATTAAACTGTATTCCTTGTGTCACACACAGGAATTGAAATGTTTGTTTAAAATTTTTTATTTAAAATTGGTTTATTTAGCAGATTAAATTAGGATCCGTCACAATAGAATACAGCGGGACCCCCAGAGGGGCCCCAGTGAGGGTCCAGGGGGGACTCCACAGGTCGTTGGGAAACTCATGAAGTTTGATGCCGCTACTGTTCACATTACACACACACACACACACACACACACACAGAATATATTGAAAAGAAGAAAGCACGAATAAGCAGTTTATCCACCGGATTCATTGATTGTTTTTAAAGTTTAAAGGTGAAAAGATTAAATGACAAATTCGTATCCAAACGTCACGTCTGTGGATCAATTAACGAATGAACAACTTCGGGGAGCGATGACAGACCTTCGTTGGTCAAATGTACACACACACACACACACACACAACACACACAGACAATCCCCACATCTTGTTCCAATGCTCTGACTGTAAACTCTGCGCGCCGCGGCGTCTTGTTTACGTCTGTCAGGATCGTCTCACCCCGTTGTTTCTCTCTTCTTTTCTTTTTCGGGGTTCGGCGACGGCGTCGCTTTGTAACTCTGAAGGCAAACATGTCATCCTCCTCCTCCAGAAGTATTTACAAACATCACATTAGAGTAAATACTCGGAGAGACGCAGAGAGGATGGCGGCGTTTTGTGTGTGTGTGTGTTGGGGGGGATTTGTGCACCCACAAAAAAAAAAAAAAAAAAAAAAAAAAAAAAAGCCTTGATCGTGGTCGGGTGTTTCTTCCATCGCGAGAGCCTCGACCGCCGGGTCCTCGATGACCTCAATGAAACCCCTTCAATCGGCTTCCAACGCCATCAACCCGGTGACCCAAACTCCTCCAATTCCTCAATCCGGACCTCAACGCCCGTCCCCGACACCAGACCCCCCGAGCGCCGGCGGCGTACTCACCCCAGAAGAAGTTCTGTTGACACGGCGTCACCGTGCCGAAGAGGCTGTTGGACGCCATGGCCGACCTCGGGTCGCAGCGAGCGCCGCCGCTTTCGTCCCTCTGCGGTTCCCGTGACCCCCGACACGTCCTAAACCGAGAGCGCGGAGAAGCAAAAAAAATGGAAACGCCATCCAAAAGACATGCTCCTTCTTTCAGATGACCACAAGTAATCGACCAGGTTCTGGAGGGTTTATAGAGAAGAAGAAGAAGAAGAAGAAGAAGAAGAGGAAGGGAAAAAAACAGGCAAATATCGCTTCTGCGGATAGATCAGATGGCGTCGGACTCGCTCGCCCGGCGAGTGTGGTCGGAAAAAAAAACGTACTTACTCGCTTAGCGGCGTCCTTGTGACTGGTGCTGGCCCGCGACGATTAACCATTTACGCTCCCGAGGTCGCCCTCAAACACCAAACCCCGAGCGGCCGCCGCACGTCTGTGGTTCTGTGGTCGGTTTTCCCGGGGAGGCGAGGAGCGGGGAGCCCTCAGACGCACACACACAACCAGCCGAGAGGCACCACCAGCTTTAAAACTCGTCTCCTTCCTGCCCCTCCATGTGCCGTCACTGGAGGAGCCCGGGTCACAGGCCCCCCGCCTCCACCCCGCCACCACCACCCCTCCACACACACCCACCCTGACGTCATCACGGCCGAGTGGGACAGCCTCCCGTTGTGGCTTTCCTCCCTCTCCTCCTCCTCCCTCTCTCTCTCCTTTCCCCCTCCTTCTCACTTACGCGTGGCTCGGCGGCGTTTTCAGGCTCTCTTGGGAATCGGACGCTCCCATGAGTCAGGAGGCTTCGGGGGGGGGGGGGGGGGGGCAGCTTGTTCAACCGCCCATGCCTCCTCAGCATATGGGGAACAGCGCTCCCTCTGCTTTGCTCTACCTTCACTCTTTCATCCCCCTCTCTCTCTCTCCGTCCCGTACCTCCTCTAACGGGCTGCTGTTGCTGCTCCCGTCTGAGCAAGACCTGAGGGTGTGAGCGAGGAGGCTGAGACTGTGTGTGTGTGTGTGCAGCAGAGAGAATGGGCAAAGAGAGAGAGAGACAGAAAGGCTGTGTGTGTGCGTGTGTGTGTGTGTGTGTGTGTGTGTGGAGAAAGCGGAGGCGGTGTGAAACTTGCTTATTTACAGAGTGTGTGAGAGCTGCTTCAGTGTCACTTTGAGGCTTCTCTGTCTCTCTCTCTCTGTCTCTCTCTCTCTCTCTCTCTCTCTCTGTCTCTCTCTGTCTCTCTCTCTGTCTCTCTCTCTCTCTCTCTCTGTCTCTCTCTCTGTCTCTCTCTCTCTCTCTCTCTCTCTCTCTCTCTCTCTCTCTCTCTCTCTCTCTCTCTCTCTCTCTGTCTCTGTCTCTCTCTCTGTCTCTCTCTCTCTGTCTCTCTCTCTCTGTCTCTCTCTCTTTCTCTCTGTCTCTCTCTCTCTTGTCGCCTCATTCAATTCAGTTTATTTTGTGTAGCCCGAAATCACAAGCTCCCCTCAGAGGGCTTTACGATCTGTACGCAGACGACGTCCCCGACCCCGGACCTCACCGAGGATCAGGAACAACTCCACAGAAGAAACGCTTTCACCGGGAGAAAGCGGAGGAAACCGTCCCCACGTTGCCTCAGGTTGGCTTATGTAGCCTCATGTTGCCCCATGTTGCTTCATATTGCCCCATGTTGCCCTGTGTCGCCCCATGTTGCCTCATATTGCCCCATGTTGCCTCATATTGCCCCATGTTGCCCTGTGTCGCCCCATGTTGCCTCATATTGCCCTGTATCGCCCCATGTTGCCCTGTGTCGCCCCATGTTGCCCTGTATCGCCCCATGTTGCCCTGTGTCGCCCCATGTTGCCTCATATTGCCCTGTATCGCCCCATGTTGCCCTGTGTCGCCCCATGTTGCCTCATATTGCCCCATGTTGCCTCATATTGCCCCATGTTGCCCTGTGTCGCCCCATGTTGCCTCATATTGCCCTGTATCGCCCCATGTTGCCCTGTGTCGCCCCATGTTGCCTCATTTTGCCCCATGTTGCCCTGTGTCGCCCCATGTTGCCTCATATTGCCCTGTGTCGCCCCATGTTGCCTCATTTTGCCCCATGTTGCCTCATATTGCTCCATATTGCTCCATGTCACCTCATGTAGCCCAATGTCTGACCGGGCGATGGGCCATAACAGTGAGGGGCGTAACTCATGACCACCTGTCTCCTGTGAAAGAGATGACACACACACACACACACAGACACACACACACACACACACACACAGAATGGCAATATGTACAATCAACTGTGAATCATCCCATTTCAAACAAACACACACACACACACACACACACACACACACACACGTCGCATCTCGTCTTTGATCGGCGTCCGTACGTGTTCGTTTCAACAGATCAAAAACACAGATGTGGGTGTGTGTAGGTATGTAATTGTGTGTGTGTGTGTGTGTGTGGCAGGGGGAGTGTCGGCATGAGACGCAGAGGAACTCGTGGAATGAAGCGTGGAGTTCAGTCAGGTTGGAGAGCCTCAGTCATCAGACTCCTCATGAGCCAATAAATCAATAACTGGTGTTTAACTCCAGCCTGTGATCATCAATAAATCAATAACTGGTGTTTAACTAGCTTGTGATCATCAATAAATCAATAACTGGTGTTTAACTAGCCTGTGATCATCAATAAATCAATAACTGGTGTTTAACTCCAGCCTGTGATCATCAATAAATCAATAACTGGTGTTTAACTAGCCTGTGATCATCAATAAATCAATAACTGGTGTTTAACTAGCCTGTGATCATCAATAAATCAATAACTGGTGTTTAACTCCAGCCTGTGATCATCAATAAATCAATAACTGGTGTTTAACTAGCCTGTGATATGAAATAAATCATCTCTCTTTTGTGTTTTCCGTGCCAACGTTTCGAGATAAGTGAACGCCGTCGACAGCGATAGTGAAAACCGTGTCACGGGGCTCACCGAGTTTCACCGGAACTACTTTCTGCCCGAAGAAAATAGTCCCCAAGGAAAACTGTGATTTGTGGATAGTTCTTTATCGGACATACTTTATTTTTAATACCTCAAGTATTTCTTGGGTGTATATTTTGGGACATACGTTGTTATTTTATTTTATTTGCACTTCATAATTTGTCTTGATGTGTATATAAAAATAAAAAACGTGTTTAGGTAATTATATTGCTAATGTTTAAAAAGCAAATACTGCATCACATCCCTGAGATAACATCAGTGATGTGGTCAATAAACAAATTAGTAACTCTAACCCCGTGTTTGCACATGCAGTACAAATACATGCAGGCTAAAAATATAAATAAAAAGAAACGTGTGTGAGCGGTTGTGTAAATAATCTGTTGAAATGCTAAAAAAACTAAACATGTTTCGTTACAATGGCAACGGGACTCTTTATTTAGTTCAAATCTTAAATGACCTTAAGTGTAGAAAAAAATTAAGAAGAGGAAAAAAAATATTTAAAAAATAATCCTCACTAATTCAACAGCGCTTCTTTTTTATTTGCGGCACACGGTTTTATTTTCGTGCACCGGGACATTTTCTTTGGCTTCGGGTGCTTTGTAAATATTTGCTTGTCTAAAAACACGAACAAGCCTCTTTAAAGAGTTGCAGCCATGTTACAGATTCCTTAAGGGGGGAAGGACACACACACACACACTAAAATCTCCTCCAACGCGATGCTAAATACACTAATAATTCCTTCATAATTGTCAGATTCAAGTGTTTTGGACGTGTTTCAGTGCGTTAGCTTAAACTCCGTTACCCAATACCTCGGGAAATAATATTCAAGTACAAAAAAACGTTGAAGCTCGTTGCGAATGGGCGCCGGACTTTAAACACGCCAGAGTTCACACACATGTTGACCAATGGGTTTCCAGGACTTTCAACCACATTTCCAAGACCAAACGTTTTGTGAAATCTCAGTGTATACATGAAAAAGTGAGAATATGTCATATTTAAACTAACAATGAAATTTCCAAAGCTTACAGTATATACAGGACTGTCTCAGAAAATTAGAATATTGTGATGAAGTTCTTTATTTTCTGTAATGCAATTAAAAAAACAAAAATGTCATGCATTCTGGATTCATTACAAATCAACTGAAATATTGCAAGCCTTTTATTCTGATTTATTGCTGATTATGGCTTACAGCTTAAGAAAACTCAAATATCCTATCTCTAAATATTAGAATATCATGAAAAAGTATACTAGTAGGGTATTAAACAAATCACTTGAATTGTCTAATTAACTCGAAACACCTGCAAGGGTTTCCTGAGCCTTGACAAACACTCAGCTGTTATAAATCTTTTTTTACTTGGTCTGAGGAAATATTAAAATTTTATGAGATAGGATTTTAGAGTTTTCTTAAGCTGTAAGCCATAATCAGCAATATTAAAAGAATAAAAGGCTTGCAATATTTCAGTTGATTTGTAATGAATCCAGAATGTATGACATTTTTGTTTTTTTAATTGCATTACAGAAAATAAAGAACTTTATCACAATATTCTAATTTTCTGAGACAGTCCTGTATATACCGTCTAAATTAACATATGAATATAACAAATTTCCATGACTTTTCCAAAACCTCTGGGATTTTATTTCCCCCCCCCCCCACTTTTCCAGGCCTGGAAATAAAACCAATTACAATTCAGGACTTTTCCAGGTTTTCCATGACCGTACGAACCCTGTCACATGCTCAAGGTTGACGGGAACATAATGGACATGTTGTGATTGAATCTAAAAAGCTAAATAAAATAAAAATTCTATCATGGTGACGGCATTGTGGCCGAGGCTATCTTTTCCCAGGTAACGGAGTTCACAGGGTTCGTACGGTCATGGAAAAACTGGAAAAGTCATGAAATTCAAAAATGGTTATTTCCAGACCGGGAAAAAAAAGGATCCCCAAAGTTTTGGAAAAGTCATGTAAATGTTTTATTCATATGTTCATTTTACGCCGAGTTTAAAATAATTAATATGCTTTTAAAAGAAAGAAGCTCTAAATATAAGCCGGCAAACGCTCTTTCATACTCTCAGTTTTCCCGCTGCAAGCGAACGCACCTTGACTGAAAAGACATACATGTTTATTCTTATAATCTAAATTATTGTCTCTCAATTCATTTGAATTTCATACTATATATACGGTTATACAATTAAATCCCAGAAGTTTTGGAAAAGTCACGGAAAGTTGTTAATATACACGCAATACAGGACTGTCTCAGAAAATTAGAATATTGTGATAAAGTTCTTTATTTTCTGTAATGCAATTAAAAAAACAAAAATGTCATGCATTCTGGATTCATTACAAATCAACTGAAATATTGCAAGCCTTTATTCTTTTAATATTTAATATTTTTTAATTGCATTACAGAAAATAAAGAACTTTATCACAATATTCTAATTTTCTGAGACAGTCCTGTATACTGCATGCTTTGGAATCCTCATTGTTAGTTTAAATACAAGATTTCATCACTTTTTCATGCTTACACTGAGATAAAAAAGAAATGTTTGGTCATGATAATTTGGTTTAAAGTCCTGAAACCCCATTGGTCAACATGTGTACGAACCCTGCGTTTAGCTAACGTTGAGTTTTACTCCCTCGCCAGCCGTCGGGTCGGCGGTTCACCCACCTTTGGAAAGTCCCAACTCGCATGTTTCCATCGCCCTTGACCACAACCTCAGCCCGACTCACCTCTGATCTAATCACGCAGACATGCAAATGAAAGGTTTTGGGTTTTAGTTTTCAAAAAGTATGTTTCCGGGAGGCGGTGAGTTTGGGGCGCTTATGGCGAATAAACAGTCGGGGTTGAATTTATTTCCGGCCTGATTGGAGGGATTATTTTTTCAATTATGTGATACGAGAGGTTTAAATGCGTTGAACATACAGTATGCAGTCATAGAGAGAGAGAGGGAGAGAGAGAGAGAGAGTGGGGTTCTATGCAATAACTAATGAAAAAAGAAAAGTTCACTTTAAGTGAGGCGCTGCCAGTTTTGGAAGGGTCTTAATTTTGCTGAGTAGACAATTTTTGTAATATATGTTCTTCTTGCTGTAAAAAAAAAAACTTTTATGTGAAGGTAATAATGTTAAAGGCTGCAACATGATGTGGAATATAATATTTCATTCATTACTGGTTCTCCACTGGTGGCCGTATGCTACACTTGCTATACTTGCTATGTGTGTGTGTGTGTGTGTGTAGCCCGGCCGTACCCTGAGCTCTGGCCAAGCTCTGCCCTGAGGACTGTGGTCGAGGGCCCACCCTGCCAGACACTTTCTCTCTCTCTCCTCTACCACTCAGGACCACACACACCTTCAAGTGGACTCATTTTTTTGTTATCACAAGCTCTCGCGGAAACATAATCGAGGTATCGTGTGTTGGAACGCGCTCTAAAAGTACACGCACGCTATCAAGAGAGAGAATTCGGCGCCGACGCCGCTCACCGAAGTTTCGCGGGAAAAAGTCAAAGAGTGTTTTCTTGGAAACATAAAATGGGGGGTAATGATACCCAAGATGGGTTAAAATTAACTGACAGAGGCTGTCTGTGTTCGTCTCTCTCCGCGGGAGCTAAAAGCGAACGTGACATAATTAGCCCAGACGTTACGCATGGCGGAGGTATTGCGGTATTAAAAAAAGGAAAGGACTTATTAATAGCGCCCTTCCCTGTACTCTCCATGGCGAGGGGACAGTGATGTGACGAATTAACGCACACAAAAAACCTAAAATAAGTTGCGCAATCAGATCCCGTCGCCGAGAAAGCGGGAGCCGTCGGGGCGGAGGCCATTTTGAATTTTATTTTTCTCGTCGCGGTCCAAAAAAACTCACGGACGTTGCAGGAAACTCGTCCAAGAGGATGTTGACGTTCTGTGTGAATTGTACATACTTAATGAAAAGGAGATATTTTTCTTTCGGGGAGAGACCAGCGGGGGGGGGGTGGGGTATCTACACGGTTCCCGTGACTTTTCAGGCGCCTTTCTTGTGGCGTCTGGACGACTGTTTTTGGAGTCACGGCTTCTTTTTTTTCGGAGGGGAAATATAAAAGTTGGCCTTTTAAGTCATAAAGGGGGAAATGTTTAATATCGCATGGCGCACGCACAACCTAAACACACGTTAGAAATAGCTCCTCGGAGTTGTGATTGCATGAAGGAGGCGGGGGGGGGGGATCAGCAGGCTTGCGGGCTGACCACTGACAGACTGGGCCCTCATTTTAATCAAGAGCCCGGTCCAGGATCAACAGCGCCGGCCTCCACCGCCGTTCAAACGGCCCGCCGAGACCCGAGCGATGATTTCTAAATGTGCACTGACAACTCTTGTTTTAATTTGTGTGCTAAGTACATGGAGGGTGGTTTTATATACACACACACACACACACACACACATACACATATATATATATCTTTCTCTCTCGGCATGCATACCACTCTCCCGCTATTTTCTCTCCACCTCTGAGAAACTTTATGGTCCTTCTCCGCCAGCCGGTCTGGTTTATGCCGCGTTAAAGGTGAAGACAGGTCCCGCTCCCCGAGGCTTCCACAGCGGGGCGGGGCGTCTTCGTAAAAAAGACGGGGGCCGGCCGATTCCCGTGTGACGGAGGACCCGCGAGGTCCCGTGACTCGGCGCTTGCAACCCCGCCCCCCCTGTCATTGCAGGGCTCTCAAGTTTTGAAGACAGGCAAGAGTGACAGAACGGAATTTGCGGATATCAGTCAGTCGCGACCAATTCCAGGATGCTTTATTTTCATTGGTTGCTGGATTACATCTTACCCAGATACAACAGATACGTTTTTTTTCTGATTGGCTATTGTGTCGCCCATTTCTTTTTTTTGATTGGCTGATAAGTGGCTCCTCACAGCAGAACTTGAAGGGAGCGCTTGATTCCTCCACGGTGAGGGCGGCGCGGCTCATGTTTGCGCGCTGCGGCACATTAAAACATGAAATAGCGGAGAGTTTTTTTCAGCGTGAGAAATACAATGTGTGGCGGGAGTGCGTGACTTAAGGCCGAAATGCGTGAGTGTCACGCTCAATGCGTGAGAGCCCTGCATTGCATGCGGTCAAACAGCTGAGAGATCTAAACAATGGCCGCTCCGGGTCAACCGAGTTCGGGCGTCTGAAACTGCCGAGTCAGCGTAATAATTACAGCCCGCTGACGATGACACAGAAAAGGTCACGTGACGCCCGTCGCAAACAAAACGTGAATAACAGAGCGCGTGTGGGAGTCACGGCCGCTCGCCTCTCGGCCCGTGACTCGCGTCGGGCCGCTCGCCAACCTGAAACCGGCGTCACGCACAAGCCGCCCCGTTATGTTTCCAGTTTACTCGCCGCGGGAGAGAACAAAACGTGCGCCTGATGAAGGCAAGACGGGGCCACGCTGGTAGAAACCAGCCTTTATCCGAGGAGTTCGGCCCCGTGTCGCCGACAATGGGGCGAGACAAAAAGGCTCTGTTGTCTCCTCCAGTGTGTGGGGGGGGGGGGGTATTTTCTATTTTTTCTTTCTTCTTTTCTGTGGGGTTTTTGTGTGATGGGTAATTGCCCTCCTCACATGATTTCATAATGCCGTGACTCGTCTTTCAGTAACACAATAACAAGATTTAAAAAAGGAATAAAGGGGGGGGGTGGAAGAGGGGAGGAGGGGGGGGGGTCTGAATCTGACTTTTTTCTTATTACATTGTTTAGAAGCGGCCGCTTTTTCTTCATTGTGGTGTGTAATTTTAGAAAGATGTACGAGCGGGACGCCGACTTGAACCAGTCATAATACGGCCTCCGGCGCAGGAAGGCGGCTCCCAGAGTTTTTTGTTGTTTTACTGGCTTGTATTGTCTTTAGGATAATCGTTTTTTTTTAAAAGTTGCAATCGAGTTTATTGGCTTCATATCTTATTGCCGTCTGAATATCAAGTTCAAATCACACGGGAATACGGCAATCGAGACAGATTTATACGGGAAGAGAAAAGGGGGCCGCCGCAGCGTGCACGGCGGCGATGTCCGACTTTATTACATCTGACGTTTATATCTTTTTTTATGCCATTATTTTCATCATTAAATAGCAGTTTAATAAAGCTGTTTCGCAGGAGTTTTTTAATTTTTTTTACGAGCTCGTATTCGTCACCTGAACCTCCCCAGGAAAGATTAATGTTTTCTTTCTCTCGCTGACAGCGGAGCACTCAACAGTCTGCAGAGTGTGAATGAGCGTCTTATGTTGCAACATCAAGGTCGAAGAAGATGAAGAAGAAGAAGTCGAAAGAAGACGTCTGCACCGAAAGGAGCCCCGAGGCGGCGTCTGTCAGACGCTCCATAGGTACGCCATCTTGGTTTTCCCCGAGTCAGCAGAGGAATGTCTTTACTCCTCATTGGTGGGGTGAAAAAAAACAATAAAGCACTTCAAACTTCATAGATTATAAAAGTATGTTGGAATTTGACTTATCCAACAGCATTATTGATGCGTAGCCGTGCAGCCGTTATATGACGTGGCATGGGTGAGGGAGCACTTGTAAACAGTGCGTGGCCCGTAATTTTTTTTTGAAAAGGGCACGCAAATTAAATATGCTCGTAAAGAAATTAGAGGTTTACTGCGCTTCTGGGAGTAGTTCAAGAGAAGGGAAGGCACAAAACAAAAACAGAAAATAGGCTAAAAAAGAAATAGTTAAACAGAGGCGGGTGCTGTTGTGAAAACGTGGTAAAAAATCAGCATAGCTGAATTATATTTTAAGGACTCGTTGTGGGTAAATAGTCAGATTATCTTCTGAAATAGCAGTGAGGCTCCTCTGAAATGTAGTATACAGTAAAAATACAGTATTATTAAATTATAAACCGCCTCGTGAAGACAGATGTCCCTGTGTGAGTATAATATTCTACATTTATGATATTGGAGAACAGATTGTGATTCATCAATGTGTATGTTTATTTTGAAAAGCAGTGAAACAGAAGGTATAGATACACACTAGTATACAATTCAAGTAAAGTACTTCATTACGAAACTTGAGGTAGGGGTAAGTTATACTGTTGGCTTTTCTTTGTCTTATCTTGAATTATTTTGACTTTTTCTCAGCTAAATCTCAACAATTTGCAATGTTTGCAACAACGCATTTCAAAATAAAAGCTTCCTCCAGACTAAATTAAACTCGTCTGGCAGCTTTATCATCACACTAAGTGAAGTATCTTTTTAAGTGCTGAACTTCGGGGGTTTAATAACCCACGTTATGCATGACACTGTGACAAAAGGAACTTTTGTGTATTTCTGATATCTAATAACAAATAAGGACATGTATCACGCGCAAGATATAAATACAGACAAAATTATATAAACTCACGTAGAGTAGAATACTTGAGGTAAAGGTACGTACCACCACTGGCTTTTGTGTCTCATCTTGACTTTATTTGACTTTTTTCCCCAGCTAACCCTGAGAAACATTTGCTCTATGACGAAAGAACTACACATTTCAAAATAAAAGCTTCCTCCAGACTTGCACCTTTGTCGTCACACTAAGCGAAGTACCTTTTTTATGTGCAAGGTACATTTCATGCATTTCACTGTGTCCTATCGGGGGTTTGATAAGTAAGTAAAGTTTATTTATTTACACTTATTACAGACATAGTGACACAAAGTGCAATACAGAAGTCAATTAAAAGGGGACAAAAACATAAACAGTTTAAAGAGTACAATAGACAGTAAAATAAACCCCGTTACCCATTGACATTGTGAAATAAAGGATTATTCATCAAACTAAATACATGTGATATTGTTGGCCGTCCTGTTCCTTAAATTAACCTCTTAAAAAATAAACTTTAGTGTCCTTCTAATATTTAAAGATACAAATGAGGACATATATCAAATGCACACTTTTACCACGAAGTAAAAACACCATAGAGGCCTTTTTAAAATCCAAATAGTCCGCTAACGTTACCACAGCCCGCGGAGAGAGTACAAGGCCGCACTTCAGTGAGGTTTCCTTCTGAGACGCACACTCGCACATTGTTGCCTCTCAAGACATAATTTCACAGATGGTGGTTTTTCGGGTGGGGGGGGAACCGTGTATTCGTGAATCACAACGACTCCTTCTCTTACTCTCAAAACATTCCAGCGAGCCGGCGAGATGAAAATGCTGGAATCTGAGGGCACGATGCTAATTTGAAGACTAGAATAAATCTATAAATCTGACATAGTCTCTCGCCCGGAGGGGGAATATACAGCCTCGATAATTACAGGTTGACTTCACAGACATGCAGACATCTCTCATCTGCTAATAGTATAACCGGCAGGCTGCTACGTGCTCACTCAAACGTCTAGCGAGCAGGGGTGAGCGGAGGTAGAACTGCAACAATGACGGCGTTATGAAGCAGGGATCTCGGGGCGTCTCGAGATTGTTTTGACGCTGAATTACCGGCGTTAAAAAAAGAAAGAAAGAATTATCTGTTTGTCTTCGCGCTTGCTAAAACGGAAACGACGTTAGCCGGAGGTTTGCATCGCCGCCCGCTTTAGCCGGAAACGAGACGGATTTGTGAACGCGCGCGAAAAATCCCCGCTTTGATCTGACACAAACTGACTATCTGAGCAACATCTAACACATAAAAAAGCACAACGGATGATCTGGGGAGGACGGTGCCGCCGCCGCCGCCACCGCCACCGCATCTGGTTACAGTTAAACCCTTGTTTTTTGGTCGTGTCCTTTTCCGAGTCGGTGCCACGGCCCCGAGTGCTCAAGCGTAGTAGTAAGAGTTCATATGGAGGCAAAAAAAATAAAAAAACACAACAAAAAAACCTGCGGTGCCTTGAAGATTCCCCCACAGGGGTCAACTCCAGGACTCACCGGCCCCCGGGAGACGGCGGACGCCACGAGAACCAACACTTGAGAGACAATGAAGGCGACTGTCGGCCTCATGGGGAGCCTGATCGAGCTAGAACTCTTTTCTATCGCATTTTATTTCCCCCACGGAGGGTTTTTTGGAGTTTCCTTAGGTGACTTCTCTGGGTCGGATGAGATCCACGCTAGGTCGACCAATCAGGAGCAGCCGATTCCTCCGCCGCAACGCTAACATGCACTCTTCCGCTAACATGCTCCGCTCCGCTGGTCAGGCCTTTTTTTTCCCTTTCTTTCCGCGCTTCCTCCACCTCCGCATTCGTAGGGAGTTCATCGGAGGCAGTTTATATTGTTTTTGCACGGTCAGACGTTTTTTTTTTTTGCCGCCTTCTGTTTGCACACCTGGTCGGAATTGCGAAAGTTTGTCTTGGGTCATGTGTGTTTATCCACCCCCGGGGGCCCCAGAGGTGACCCCCAACACGCCACCGCCAGCGGAGGCCAGCGCCTCGCTCGCTCACGTGTGGCGATTTCCACAAAAGTGGCCGGGACTTTTTTTTTGGAGAAGGGCCACGCCGACTAGGGCCGCCTTTCAGCAATCTGGCCCCGCTCTGGCTGAGCTTAGAGGAGAAGTGGGGTGGGGGGGCTTGTTGGCAGGGCCATGCAATGTTTTCAGAAGCACAGACTTCTGGCAGCGTCGCTCAATATGATGGAGAGAAAATGCCTGGTGCTAATGAAAGCCAGCAGTGTCTCTCGAATTGGACTAGAACTCCCGAAAGGCATTATGTAACTGAGATAGCGTAAACATTTCAAAATTGTCTCTCAACAAATTATCAGTTGTTTATTTTCGCTAACATTATATCTTGATATTTTCTGAAACAGTCGGTAATTGAAAGGAAGACTCTTGTTTCTTTTGAAAACCGAGGACGTTGCGCCGGCAATTATTTGTATAATTCATTATTAAACCGGCTAACGGGGTTTTTTTATTCGGGGAGGGATTTGTACGGGCCCTAAATAAATAAATAAATGTGACTTTGTGGCATTACGTCAACGTTGGGGTTGTTGTATTTAGGATGTGTTATTTTGAAAAATCCTCCGTTATCAGCCACGCAACTGCTGCATCTGCGTATAATAATCGGCGTCTCCGGTGAATGCTCCTCTTTCACTCGCTGCGGGGCTCTTTTGCCCCAGCACTAACAGTATGCATTAGTCAAATATTTATCTTGTTCAGAAATACGCACGGCTATATCGAGATGGGAATAGGGCGAGATGATTTAATGGGCACGCCGGAGGGCCCTCTTAGGTGCCAAAACGTTGCAATTTCGGTGGTCTTCTGTGTCAGAGATCGGGCAACCGAAGGGTCGTTTAGGAGACCGCGAGGTGCCGCGAGTCAGGCCCCGCACACGGGGAACATGAAAGCGTGGAGTTACAGCTCGTTTCAAAGGGCGACTACGTTGTTGAGAAGTCTTTGCATATGATAGATTTACAGGTTTGGTGTCTTCCCTGAAGAGTTTGGAGTGGCGAAGTGAGACGTCATCGCTCCACTGAGGAACTGAAGCTTCACTGGAGATTTAGTTTAGTAGTAATCAACTTTTTAAAAACTTTTTTAAACGCTGAGGCTCTCAAGCCGGTCCAACTCACATATTTGCTGTCGTGTTTACCGACCAACAAAACATTAAAGAGAAAATCTGTCTCGAGTCTTTATTTTAAGATTTTCTAAATCCTCTCTTTGACTTATAAGCTGCAGAAAAGCGAAGAGAAGAAGAAGAAAAAAAGTGATTTTTTTTCCAGGATTTTTTTTAATGAACCAACTCAAAATAGATTGAAGGAACATATTTCGCCCGTCGGCTCTTTTCCTCTTTTCCTCTGGAAGATTCCTCGGCCCCGTGTTTTCGAGGAGCGAAGACGTTTTCTAACTACTCTAACATCGCACTTCATACATCACCATTAACGTCAACTGCCACGGACGTAAAAATAACATTAGTCTTTGTTGTATTTCTCTCCCGTGTCACGGGATTTGATGAAACGCTCCGGAGCGTATTCGGTGTTGTCCTTTGGTTCGCCGGGCCGCGGCAATAGATACTTCCAGAGGGCACTCCTAAAGTTACGCCATGAGGGGAATCAATCAATACATCCGAGTTCTGCTTTTCCACTCTCAAGATGCCATTAACACTCAATCACTGCAGGTTTAAAAAGCATCGAAAGTACTCGTGAATTCCTTCATGAAATACAAGTCATTATTTTATTAATAATGCAAAAAATTGTAAATTAGCGGTAATTCCCTGCCGGGAAACAATTTGCACGCCTCAGAATTCAATTATTATTACAATTATTTGAATCCGTGCACACAAAATCTCCTTTTTATGGAAAACAGATTTCTGTGGATATAATTTGAGGGTTAATGTGCTTAAAAAAAATAGCTTGAGACCATCTTGGAGGAGAAAATACGATTGAAATGATATAATAATATATATTACATAAGACATACACACCACGGCAACTTTATTTCGGTGCACCTATACAGTCCAATACAAGTCTGACATTGTCTGAGAGGTTATAAATGAGCGCTATGTGTTTTTTTCTATTGCGGTCATAGTGGTGCTGGACTGCATTATGTTGAATTATGTGTTTATATTCCTTCTACATAAAAATAAAGAACGTGCAACGGGCTGAATTTATGGCCGAGCCGTTGTATTGGATCACGTTTTACAGGTGTGCTTAATAAAGTGGCGACTATACAGCTAAAGCCATGTCAGAACAATAATATTTGTTGAACCAGTCAGACAGTCAGTTTTCATCCATGTCATTCACACTTTTACGCTATTAGACATGTGTGTGAAATGCTCATAACTAGGATATAAAACTCTTGAGTCGTGGCCTAAAATTCTCTTTAGTTCAACCCCCATTCAAAATGGACGTTCGTGCCAAATTTGAAGAAAAGTTTCCGGAGATCTTGACGTCACAACGACCTTTGACCATCAAAATCTAAATCCCCCCCTTGAGTCCCTGGACCTATTATAGTCCCTGTTCCTTAGATACGGAGTTCACAAGACCATGATGGACGGACGGCGGAGAGCACAGGTGTCAAACACAAGGCACGCGGGCCGAATGCGGCCCACCACGTCATTTTATACGGCCCCTGACTGCTTGAAAGACATATGATCACCTTTATATCCTGTGCTTTTATTTTGAAGGTTACAAATTCAATGGATTTATGTTATAATATTAGAGAAATGTTCTTGTGTACAATATTTCTACTCTCGAATAAACAATAAGCCAGATGCAAAGAGTTATTTGACAATATGTTCGGGAGTAGTTTATTCAACACTTCAGTTACACCGGCCCTTTAAGAGGCGGCCATGATGCTGATATGGCCCACGGTGAAAATGAGTTTGACACCCCTGGCATAGAGGCTTTCGAATAAGAAAATCAATAATGTGATAATGTGATATATGTAATTTACGCAAAGTCAACTTTTAAAGCAATCGGCCGCTACTGGGATACAAACATGTACTTATTGTTCATTGTTCTTCAACGGTCATTAGCGTTACCTCGAGTGAGGACGCTTTCCAATCGACTGCTCGACTCCGAAGCCGTGGGATCCTGATTAAAGCGATTATCATGTTATTTTATTGTTTAAAACTCACTTTATTTTATGATGCACCACCGTTTTTTTCCCCAATTTGATTGCTTTTGGTTTGCGGAGGGCGAAACTCGAGACGCCACGAAGCGCCTTACTTCAAAAAAAGGGAAGACTTTTTGTCATAAATGTGTTTTTATTCTTCTTTTTTTTAATACTTCCACTTTCGCCGAGACTCGTGGAAAAGGACCGAGGCGGCACCGCGATAATCCCTCTTGTGGGTGAGCGCTCCCGAAGGGAACTTGGGTGGCCGCGATGCGTGACATCTGACATTTTTTGGAGAGCTCGCTCTCGCATTCATAACAAGTCATTACATCAGAGTTCCCCTAATGGTGGTTTTCTTGTTTTAATGGGCAGGATTATAGGAAAGGCTCCGTGACGTTTATATTGAATCTGTTGCACCTAATTAGAGCGGCACGCTGGATGGAAGACTCTGCTTTATTCACACGGGCCGCAAAACCCGCCGGACCAGATTCACCCCGACCCCCCGTTCTTTTTTTTAAAGCACGACCGTACGGCCTTTTTCCCCGTGTTGTTTCAGGTACGCGCGGCGTTTCCTTGTTTCCTTAATTTTGGCAAACCTCTAAATGAACGTGAAATTCAGCAAGACGGAGGAGTGGATTTCTCTCTCTCTCTCTTCGGGCCGAATAAATAAATGAAAAGTTAGGGGAGGTTATTTGGGTTTTTTCGCGGCTCTACGAATTAACGTTCGCATTTTTAGCCGTGAGACGTAACTCCTGCTTCATGAACACTCATATCAGACCCTTAAAGGGGAACAGGCAGTTGTACCACACACTCGAACAGAAAGACAGACATGTGCAGATGCTGTAAGAGTGTGTGTGTGTGTGTGTGTGTGTGTGTGTGTGTGTGTGTGTGTGCAATACAACTGGACGACTGTGCGATGCGTGATCCACAAGTGACTCATCCTCTTCTGATAAATGCTCGTCAACCTCATGACAGCTGCGAGATAAAATATCACCGATACGGAGCGGCGATGACCGTCAACCTCCTGGAGGCGTGACAAGGCTCCCCCCCCCCCCACACCCCCCTCCCACGCTGAACAATATGATATGACTCCTATTAATGCCGCTCCTATTCCCAGAGCAGCTCAGGCCCTCGTTCGGCTTTCCACTCGGCGGTGGGGATGACCAGGCTGATGAAACGGAGCCCGGGGCCCCGGCACGACTCACCGGCTCATCTGAGTAATCTGCAGCACTTTAAAAAAGATTGCACTGAAATTTTAGATCCCCCCCCCCACCTAAAAAGAAATCCTCCCACATCCACATATTTGGTCATAATTAGATAATTGCTCCCCACCCCCCAAAAAAGAGGAAGTTACATTTTATTTGTGCATTCAAATGCAGAATCTTTTAGTTTTATCGAGGATCATATGTGGAGTTTACGGTTAATAACATGTAGTTTCCACGTCGGCTGGTTCTTTTAAATATACCGTGTGTTCGCGAGGATTTATTGCACTTTATTGGGGCGTGACACCGTGAGCTCGTATATCTACGCTACCAAATGACTCCATTTTTTTCCTTCTCCCCCGCCCCACCCCCCACCCCCCACACACTTTATTAACCGCTGGTCATGACTTCACCGCTCACTCTCGTAATCGGCTTTATCAAAATGTGCAGCGCAGAGCGAGTTTCGTTTTTTAAGTTGAAAGGCTCGTCGCAGCCGGCAATTTTTTTTTCTCTCTCGCAACTTCCGGACTGCAGAGCAGGAGGAGGAGGAGGAGGAGGAGGAGGAGGAGGTGGAGAACACCTGCCAGCCGGCTTCCTGCATGTTGGGCACACGTGTTGTGCCACGCAATGTTTTCTACCTCTCCACTTCCTGCTCTCCTCTCCTTTGCGCTTCCCCCCCTTTTTCTTTTCTTCCACCCCCCCTTCCTCCTCCTCCTCCTCCTCCTCGCAGAGTGATTGTGATGGAGAGGTTAATCCGGACGCCATATGGTTGCCATCTCTCCCCCCCGTAATGGCGGCCCGGACAACGCGGGCTAATCACGATCTTTGATCCTTCATGAGAAAAAAAAAACTCTTCCGTGCTCTTGCGTGGCTCGGACTTATTCTTCTTTGCCGCATCGCTGCCGCGCTGAAATGAGAAAAGCCCCCCCCCCCCCCAAAACTTCCCCACCCCCGCCCGCCCGCCGCCGCTCTGGAAGTCATTTTGGGCTTATTACTTAAGCCTCGGCGTATCCCCCATTGTCTTTGCGAGGCATTGGACCCGACTGCAGGCCGGCTGCTTCTGTGCAGGCCGAGCGGCCTTCACCACGGCGGCCGACTTTTAAAGGAGAGCTTTAACTTAAGAGCTCTACCCCCCCCCCCCCCCCCCCCCAACCACCACCACCACCACGCAAAAGCCTGTTGGGCGACGTCCTAAAATGGCCTCCAGATTTATCGGCGATTCTTTCTTTTTTTCTATATATATATATAATTTTTTTCACCAAGCCGAAGCAAGAACATTACTCAGCGGCAATTACGGCGCCGGTTGACGGGGTCGCCCGCGGCCTACGCACATCCAAAGCGAGCCGAAAGGTGTGCGGTGATTGACTAATGCAGTACTTTTTTCTTTTTTTTTAAACGCACACAATTACAGCGTACGCAGCCGGGTCGCGTGACGCCGACCTCTCGGCTCGGCCTGAAACTGCACACCGGGCCGGGCTCAGGATTGTCACCGGGCCGATCACCGACACCTCGGCAGTAATTAGAGTAAGACTTAAGGGGAGGAGGGCATCAGTCACGAGCCCTGTTCCAGTGACTCATGACCCCCCCCTTTTGGTGGAGCCTGCACACACACACGTATACACGTATACACACACACACACAACCACACACACCTCAGTACCGCCTGGCCACACGTGGAACCAGTCAGCGGACACTGAGCCCAGGCTGGTCTTAAGTCAAATGTAGGGAGGCTTTGAATGGATGATCTGTTCACGGGGGGGAGAAGAAAGGCAGGCTATCACGTTGCCAGATCTGGAACACATTGATGCTACTCCCGTTGTCAAGACAGAGACGCGGATCTATTTTGATAAGCAACAGATGATTCGCGGGATACACACCGACTCAAACTCTTGACAGGAGGGACAAAAAAAACGCGAACGAGATGCAGGTCGCCGATTCCCGTCGCCTCTGGTAGCGTTTATTTCAGATTCTTTAACGTCAATATTTAGACCATAAATTCTGCAAGATATAATGAAAAATAAATGACGGGACGTTTTGACAGCTTTTGGTGCGAGTCACCGCTCCTTTCCATCACCGAAGGGCAACAAGTAACCCGACACGGGGGGGTGTGTCGGCTTTTCTATTCCAGCCCCGGGTTTTTTCGAGGCACACCTTTTGTGTAAATGGATATTTTCCTCAAGGATACCTCACAGCGTTCAGAGCGTGGTTGGGAGACAGATCTCTGGTTTAGCTCTGGGCTTGACTTCTCTCCCCCCCCACACAGCTCCTTGCCAAAAAAAAATCTGCAGATGAAAAGTTCGGAGTGTAACAAAAGATTTTTTTTTTACGGCATGAAATGGCTGTGGGGTTTCGCCATATTTCTCCTGCTGGGTGGTAAACTTAATGGCCACCA
This sequence comes from Pseudoliparis swirei, assembly GCF_029220125.1. Lineage (NCBI taxonomy): Eukaryota > Metazoa > Chordata > Actinopteri > Perciformes > Liparidae > Pseudoliparis > Pseudoliparis swirei. Next base: position 3,535,975 of record NC_079399.1, read on the forward strand.
TTAACATTAATTCAATTTTCATTTCATCCTGTCGTTTCAGAGAGACGCTTCATTATAGTGGTGACACACACACACACACATACACATTCCTGTTTTTTACAACACAAGAGTGGGAAAAACATCAGACTGCTGGAAAACATTGGGGTTAAAACGCTCCGGCGACGCGGCAAAAGTTTTCCCAGGATCTGGGCGGCAGCTCGATTGACTCTTGTTTGTCTTTTCTCTCTCTTTTTTATTTTTTTCATCAAACAGAAGCTGCGTTTTTATTTTTAAACAGCATGTTTGTGCACATTTTTCCCCCCCAAAATGAAAAAATGCCGACCATATCCTGTTATTGAAGGCCCCCGGGTGTCTTTATTGCCTGGTGAGGCATCGGCATCGGTGGGCAGCCGGCAGCCTGTTCAGTCCTACGTTGGGGCGAAGGACACTTAAGTGCTACCTGATGTCAGCGGGGCTGTTTCCTTCTCTTTCCTTTAAGGCGTGCCTCAGAAAGTATGCACGAAAATTTGGCCATGCATCTCCTGCGGTCTTCGCGGATGGTGCGCACTGTCGCTGTTAAATTGGTTTTTTGGGAATGTACCGTTCTATTCCTGAGTCGGTGGCCTCCGCAGCCACCGGCCCACTCGCGACTTTTGAACAACAAAAGCCAGATGAATCGAGGGTCGGGGAAAGAAAAGAGCGGACGACATTTTTGAGGCGATTGTGTCAACATTTCGAACGTCGGGAGCGAGGCGTCGAGTTTCACCGCCGTGTTTTTCCCAAATTCTACCCGGTTTGGGATTTCCGAGGTTTTTCTAGTTGCAATCCTTTAAAACTAAAAAAATCAAGTCGAGATTAATACAAATTACGATGAGGAAAATCACTCGATTTGCGTGTGAACCACAATTTATGATAGATCTCCGGATTTCGTAGCGTCTCCAGAGCGATCCTCCCTCGTTCTGGGGGGGGGGGGGGGTGAAGCTGGTAATTACAGAGCCCAGAAAGTTGTGTTTAAATGGCAATACAAGTTTGCAGGGTTTTTTCACATAAACTGTCAGAAAGCTTTCGAACGTGAAACGAAGCAAAAATAAGCAATATCTCTGCAGAGAGTCGCCCCCCCAACCCCCCTCCAGAACAAAATATCAACTCTCGGCCATGTTTATTTTTCTGGACAGAGTTCATCGACGGAATTTCAGAATTAACTGACAGACTTAAAAATATTTATTGAAAGGGCACCGGTGGCAAAAAATGAACATCAGAAGAAGAAGAAGAAGAAGAAGGGAAAAAAAGCATGCGAAAAGCATCCATCATCGCAGTGAGGGGGGGGGGGGGGGGCGTATACGAGCGTGGTGCAGCTGTCATTTCATTTCCACCGGCCAGCGCTAGATTAAATAAAGAGGGAGTTGCTAAAACAATAATAAAAAGAAATCCCCCCCCTCCCTCTCTCTGTACTCTTGTCAAAACTGAGACAGAAGAAGCTGTAATTATGACTTTTGAGCAGTTATTAATGAAAAGAAACCGATATATATATATATATATATATATATATATATTAGCCCGTGTTGTGCTACGGCCACCGGGGTCTTAATTACTCTCAAACACACAAGAGATTGATATCCGAGTTATTAGCTGCCGCGGGACGCCGGAGCCTAGAACTCCTGTACGGGCGGAAAAGGGCTATAAATATATATATATATATATAATATATGTACGCATGAATATTGATCCATCATGCACGTCGGTAATAGTAGCCGCGGTAGTTGCGCTGGTGGTATCGTTAAGCTTTAAACCCTCAAAAGCATTTCATATGTGGAGCATGGCTTTGATTTGGGGGGGGGGGGGATAATGGGAGGCAGACGAGCCCGGTGGAGCGCAGCCACACAAAAGGCCCCCGTGCCTCTCTCCGAGGGGTCTGGCTGCCTGGCTGTCTCAGGGCCCTGGGCTGAGGTTGAGTCTGAGGCTACGGAGGGGTTGGAGGGGTTGGGGGGGGGGGGGGGAGCTGCACAGGGTTTTTTTATTTTAGTAATGAAAGGCCTGGATGGATGAGGAGAGTCAGAGGCGTGTCATCCCTCTCTCCCTCTGCAGGCCTGACCCTCACCCTCGGGAGATTAGTTCATCGCGGAGAAAAGCATCATCAGAAGGGCTTTTTGGAGAGGAGGCTCGAGTGTGTGTGTGTGTGTGTGTGTGAGGGTTGAGTGGTGGCTGTGTAGGGTGGGGTTGGGGTGGGGTTGGGGTGACTCGGGGTTGTGGCGCTCCCTATAAATAGACTCGGTCGTGAAAAAAGGGATGAAAGGGGTTTTTCTTTTCAAATCGACTTAAGCGAAGCAAATCTCGAATTTGATACCAGATTAAAGTTTAAAGTCGAACGAAGGGAGAAAAAAAAGGGGAAACGCGAATTTTCCACTTCGCCGTTTACCGGGAACTCGCAGTTTTTTTAAAACCTTGAGCGTGGGGGTTGGTGGGGGGGGGGGGGGGGGGCAAACAGGAGCTCCAATAAAGAAATACCAAAAAAAAAAGGGCATCTAAGCCGTGGCTGGAGAGAGAGGGGATGACGCAAGCTCTAATACCGCCGCTACATAAAGTTAAAACGTCAACTACGGTTGATTTATTTAAAGTGGAAGGGAAGTGTTTAATACACAGCACATGGTTTCAATAGATAGACGAAGCTGCAACCGCAAAACTGCAGAAAGATGTCAAAACTGTACGGGAATCGGTCGGTGATAAAGTACATGAAACGAGACAGACGCTCACAGAGGATGCCGTAGATTCAGACTACGGTTTTTACACGGTTCGTACGGTCATGGAAAACCAGGAAAAGTCATGGAATTTAAAAATGGTTATTTCGAGTCCTGGAAAAGTCCTTGAAAAAAATGGAATCCCAAAGGTTTTGGAAAAGTCATGGAAATGTTGTTATATTCACATGTTAATTTACACAGTTACACGGACAAAAGAGGAAATGGTATCATTTTGGGTTCTAGCAGCGGGCGAATACTATTATTATTATTATTTCAGCAGTTAAAGGACAAACTTTAATTATGTTGTGTTCTATTTTTATTTTATTTATTTTATTGATTTTATTTATTTTATTTATTTTATTAATTTTATTAATTTTATTAATTTTATTTATTTCATTTACCTTATTTATCTTATTTATTTAAATATTTTATTTATACATATTTTATTATATTTTATTTATTTATATATATAATTGTATTTATTTATTTAAACATTATATTTGTCATGGATATTTCTGTTTTAATCAAACTACTGTCTCTCATGTATACACCGAGATTTCACATCATACTTGGTCTGTGAAATTTGGTTTAAAGTCATGGAAAAGTCATGGAAATCCATTGGTCAACATGCGTATGAACCCTGTTTTATTATTTCAGTACAGCGACGACGTATTTCTACTTGAGATTTAGACGTAATTCTTTTAATATTTTCCCTACTTTGAGGCTTATTGTGGACGCTTGCATCTTCCCGGGGTTAAATCTACAGAGACGGACAGGTGCAAACAAACAGCCGGCCGCCACGCAGCCGCAGGGCCTCTACTGTACACAAGAGCCTTGTCCAAATATACCGAGTCCCACACCAAATCTACTTATACACTTTTGTCCAGTGTCTAACACTCGCTGCCTCCGTTGCCAGAAAAATAAACTCCATCACTCGAGGCCGGGGGACAAGAATCCAAAATAAGTGGCACAAAGAAGCCGAGCAGCAACGCTCCTCTGAGCGTTTAAACATGTCGGAGAGCAGATTTAGAACGTCTTGGGGGTGAAGCGTACGGGTTAAACATTTAATTAATACGTGGGAAGAGTTCGTCTGGAGTCAGGACTCCTCTTTATGAGCTTTTTTTATTTAAACGTCGTAGTTTTTGCAACTTTTGACGAAAATGAGTCAGATTGTAGTCGTTAGTCTAGTGAGACTTTGGACATCGTCTGAGAGTAGAAGGGTTTTGTTTATTGGGGTTTTTTGGTTAGAAGACATTTGAAAGTTTTGTTCTACGATATAAAATATGTCAGTGAACGGAATCTTGAAGCTTTTTCATCACCGACGGCCAGCGAGCGACTAAACGAGACGCCGATGCGTCATCGCGCCCGACCGGATCGGCGTTGCGTGACCGCGGGAGTCCTCGGTTTTTATTTGCTTTTAAAAAATCCATTCATCTGTGAAGGTTATTGTAATGTTTTTTTTAAATATACTTGCACATGTAAATAAGAAAGTATGTTTTTAATTAATACAAGAAAGATATGATAATTAATAAGGGATATTATGAATAATATTCTGAGGGATGTATTATGAAAACAAAGAAAGTCACTGTATAAATATGATTACTTTATGTATGAGTATTATTCTTGTAATAATAATTGTAATACGTGTAAGATGCTTTACGGTTATCCCAACTTTGGGATGATTTTGGGACGTAGTTTTCCTCTAAGAGATCGTGAAAGCAGCTGTTTTCGAGGCAGAAGAACCTTTTATTTTGAAGGGGAAAAAAGTATCTGATGACGAAAAAATAAAAGCCTCTATCGGGTCATGGGGCTGTTCTTCTGAGGAGTCCCGTGGACGAGTTCACAAGCTAATTTTCACCCGGTTACAAATAATCCGTCTACATAGACGATCTTCTCCGAGACTGCAGCTGTCGCCATCTTTAATTACCTTCGCATTGAAAATGCGGAAGGTTATGTTTTGATCGCCGTGTATTTATTTATATATTTATTTGTATGCGTGTTACTCGCATAACTCAAAAAGTATTAATCCGAATCGCATGAAATTTGGTGGGATGATTGGTTATTATCCGGGGACCATTTGATAAGATTTTGGTATTGATCGGGTCAAAGGTCAAGGTCATGAAAAGGTCAACATCTTCTTTTTACCATAGCGCGGTCAATTTCTATCCAATTGGCATGCAACTAATGCCAAAATGTTCATAATTCAATGCCCAATCTTGTGATATGCGAAGGTATGCGCTCTACCGAGTGCCCGTTCTAGTTGTTAAAGTTGTTGTTGTGTGCAGTGATAGAAAATACCAACGTCGGTCCCTTTCCCAAACAACCCCAGAACCTTTGAGTGCTCAATAAGTTTTCATTGTGGGACCTTAAGATGCAACTCTTAACTCTGATTGGGTTTTCTCATGTTCGGGGTGTGATGTCACACGGGTCCGAGCCAATCCAGGAATCTGAATCCAAACTGTTGTGAAAAACAACAACATGGTAAGCGGTTAATGTCCCGTCCTTAGCGAACGTTAATGACGTTCGCGACATTAACGTTAGCTTACATGCTCCTTTCTATGAATGTATTGCCTTTTCACGTCATCGTTTAGCCTTTATTTGTCGTAAAAATAAAATCTCCTGTTCGAAGTTCTTCAGGAGACAAATATTGTCTTTTTGTTCATGAAATTAATACATTTTTATATTTGATTAAACCTTAATTATTATTTTTTCACGCGGCCTCTTCAGCAACACCTTGCTTCACGTTTCAAACAAGTTGCACACGTTCACACCTCATGGCTGCAAAAATACAGTTAATGTCCCGTCCTTAGCTAACGTTAGCGACATTAACGTTAGCTTACATGCTCCTTTCTATGAATGTATTGCCTTTTCACGTCATCATTTAGCTTTTATTCGTCTGAAAAAATAAATAATGTGGTCTCCTGTTTGATGTTCTTTCGAAGACAAATATTTTCTTTTTGTATATGAAATTAAGACTTTTTTTAGATTTGATTAAAACCTTAATTATAATTTCTTCACGTGGCCTCTTTAGCAACACCTTGCTTCACGTTTCAAACAAGTTGCACACGTTCACACCTCGTGGCTGCAAAAACACCCAAAAGTCATCGAGTGCCGGCCACAAACCCCCCCCCCACGACCACCACCCCCAGCCTCGTCTCACCTTTAAATCAGCTTCCTAACTAAAACACTTTAATCTCGTGACGCTCCGGCTTCATTTCACAGAGTTTTTAATGGACTTTTTTCTTTCTTTTCCTTCCTGCTTGTTTATGGACATGTGTGTGAGAGAGAGAGAGAGAGAGAGAGAGAGAGTGGGAGTCGGATGAAACGCTGACATGGAGTTTCCTTATGGGGCAGAACCGGCCCGTGAGTTCGGAGGCGTTGTTGAGACTACAGAGAGACGCTTTCCTCGTCTCTCGCTCCGGAGGAACTGACTGATCAGCGGCCAGTCTGCTCGGTCGTCTCTGTAGTTTCCCCCCCGATGCGGACCGCCCCCCCCCCCCCCCCCTTTTGTGACTAAACAAATGGAATAAATTACCCAACTGGAGTGAATTATATAGGAGGTTTTTTTTTCCGCCCATAGAAGTCGCCGGCATTTATTATATCACCAATGCCTTTATGTTCGGAGCAGGAATTAGATGGGGAAGTCGTAAAAAAAAATTAAAAAAAGTCACTCTTCTCTCCCAGACTTCCATTGCTCCTCTGGAAAGGGGTCAAGCATTTAATACTTCTGTGTATGTTTATATCGCTTTTCCCCCGTTTTTTTGTTGAAGATCGGCGTTATTGGTTCAACCCGGCGGCCCCACGGAGACGACGTTTCCGACGGTGTCAAACGGGCCCCGGGCTATGGAGCCTTTGAGCTCGCCAGCTACATCTGCTCTACATATTCATCCCGGGGCCTCTTTAATTCTTGCACCGCGCCCACACACACACACATGGGGAACACACACACACATGGGGAACACACACACACATGAAGTGTTATTAATAAGGAAGTGAACTATATATACATATTGGGTACGTCTTCGCTTGAGGAGGTTGATAATAATCTTTTTTTTACATGAAAGGCATAAATATAACTGGTGTTTAGTGAATGTTGGAGACTTCTCAAGTTTTATCTTTTTATTATGTTGCAAATGCAAAATGTAGAACGACTTAAAGTAGATAGTTTGAGCTGAATATCATTACGGTCGTTTAAAACTCAAATATCACCAACATCTTAGACGGGACACATCGCAATATACGTCTCTGGTAGCGGTAGCGACCTGTCAATCACCTTGTAGCCCCGCCCCTAAAGCGCCCCCTGCTTCATGGTCAGTTTGACTCTGAATGACCATAAAGTATAAATGATGACATCATGCTGTATAGAAGAAGACTTGAAACTATAGAGACTGAGACATAAACTCATGTTTACAATGTTTACTGAGGGAATACATCAAGAGAGAAGTAGAGTCACTATATAGACTTATATACAACCAGAGGAGCCCCCTGGTGGTCAGCAGAGAGAATGCAGCTTTAAAACATGAAGCATAGACTTCTATACAACCAGAGGAGTCGCCCCCTGGTGGTCAGCAGAGAGAATGCAGCTTTAAAACATGAAGCATAGACTTCTATACAACCAGAGGAGTCGCCCCCTGGTGGTCAGCAGAGAATGCAGCTTTAAAACATGAAGCATAGACTTCTATACAACCAGAGGAGTCGCCCCTGGTGGTCAGGAGAGAATGCAGCTTTAACACATGAAAGCATAGACTATACAACCAGAGGAGTCGCCCCTGGTGGTCAGCAGAGAATGCAGCTTTAAAACATGAAGCATATGCTTCTATACCAGAGAGGTCGCCCCCTGGTGGTCAGCAGAGAGAATGCAGCTTTAAAACATGAAGCATATACTTCTATACAACCAGAGGAGTCGCCCCCTGGTGGTCAGGAGAGAGAATGCAGCTTCAACACATGGAGCATATACTTCTATACAACTAGAGGAGTCGCTCCCTGGTGGTCAGGAGAGAGAATGCAGCTTTAACACATGAAGCATAGACTTCTAGACAACCAGAGGAGTCGCCCCCTGGTGGTCAGGAGAGAGAATGCAGCTTGAACACATGAAACATGAAAAAGTGCACAATACAAGTTTTAAATCAACTTTGATAAGCAAATATGCGCAGTATCTTCATACTGTATAGATAGATGTGTAATCTGAATTAATTTGGACCACCTAAACATTTTAAATAAACTCTATTAACATTTCCTTAAAGGGCATGAAACTGAACACGGGTCTTCCTACAGCAAAATGCTGCGGTTCCGTGAGCTGTTGTTATCCTCGCGATAACAACCTCTCGACTACCTGCATCAGCCAAATTCCCGCCACGTGGTTTTGTTGTGTTCTTTTTTTGTTCTTTTTAAAATCATAACTCAGTCAAGGGAGAGAGCCCTGCTGGTTTAACCCCCCACCCCCTCCGCAACATAAAATGTGGGTCAAGGAAAAATTTGCAAACTGCGAGACAAATTGCTCCAGGGGAATAACGAAAACAAAATAAACTTGAGTAATTGACTTAAAAGCACAAATCAGCGTCTCTTTCGAAACGAGCCTCTTCCTCTTTTCGTGCGTCGCCCGATCTTTTGCTCTCTTGTCCGAGAACCTCCCCACCCCCCCCCCCATGTTCCCACTGACTCATATTATTTCCACATTTATCTCACCGCTCTTGATCTCCGGCCTCGTTCGGATGCCGAATGCCTCGATGGCTCGTTCCTGTAAATAAGGGATTAGAAGATTGCGGACCCAATAAAATATATATTTTTTCACAACTCTTTACAATCTACGTTACATTTTACGAAGAACTCCCACTTTCTTTTTTTTAACACAGGCATAAAGAAAAGAAAGAAATCCCTCCGGTAACAGTAGACGGAGGTTTACTCTGTAATTGTTGGTAATTGCGGCGCCGCCGCTCATGGCTTCTGACAAGAGTCAAAGATTCTGAGTGAATTTGAAATGTATTTCTGACGCACGCAGATTACCCGCCTTTGAAATGTGAAAGTGGCAGACGTTTACGCGCCGTAACCGTCTCCCGGGCGACCGATCGGAATACGATCGGACAGGACGACACTAAGCAGACACGCCCGTCGGACTCTGTGACGGTGACGGGACGGGCGAAGACGGATAACGTACACATCGGTTTACAGTTCGTGCCAGCGCAGGGTTCGTACGGTCATGGATGATCTGGAAAGTCCTTTAAAAAAATTAAATCCCAAATGTTTTTGAAAAATCCTGGTAAATTTGTTATATAATATTATATATTTTTCATATGTTCATTTACACAGTTACACAGACAAAAGAGGAAAGGGCATCATTTTGGGTTCTAGCAGCGGGCGAATACTATTATTATTATTAATTCATTAGTTAAAGGACAAACTTTATTTCTGTTCTGTTCTATTTTTATTTATTTTATTTATTTTATTTCTTTTATTTCTTTTATTTATTTTATTTATTTTATTTATTTTATTTATTTTATTTATTTTATTTATTTTATTCATTTTATTTATTTTATTTATTTCATTTATTTCATTTATTTTATTTATATATATTTTGTTATATTTTGTTGTATTTTATTTATATATATATATATACATTTAATTTTATTTAAAACATTTTATTTGTCGAGGATATTGGTCTTCTATCCAAAATACCACACACACACACAAAGGGATAGTCAACTTTCTATTGGGGTGAGAAGAGAAGTCAGGGATCACCGTCGCCATTAGGATTCATCCTCTGGATCATGAACGTCTTCCCCAAATGTCACGGCAATCCCCCCAATAGTTGTTGAGATAGTTCTGGACTAACCGACCATCTGACAGGGTGTAAGAGCCACAGCGCTATAAAAAAACACACACACACACACACACTGATGTTTACGAGTGTATTTTACGACCTTCTGAGCGCAGGTGCTCTGTGATGTTCTGCATCGGCCTTCTGAGTCACCCGACCCTCTGAAAGCGGAACAAATAAAAAGTTATTTACAATCCACTCCCCGTTTCCACGCTATCCAGAGAACAAAGTCGCCCTCCTCCTTTTAAGTGACAAAAATAACAAATATTCGCCCTTTGTGTCAAACAAGTGACCGCAGCTTTTTGTGACATTCATTTTTCTTGTAGTCCCGCCCCCCCCCCCCCCCCATCGTTTTTAATTGGCTTCTGTTAGTGTCCTCCTCTCATGTGGTCTCTAAGCAGTAAATGAACGTACACTCAAACCTGCTTTGAGGGGGAGAAAAAGCAAATCTACACTTGCACAAGTTGTTTTTGTGGAGGCGAGTAGGTCGCAAGAAATTATTATCTTTAATTCTGAGGTCTCTTGATTTTCGGGGGGTGTGTGTGGGTGACCTCGTCCACTTCATTGCACATGTTCTGTCCTTGTGCCGCTCGCTCTGTGGTCTCACCCTTCATCGTGTGGTCTCCTCTCACCGAATCTCCAAGCTGTGGAAGTTACACATCGGGACGGACAAAAGAGGAAAGGGTATTATTTTGGATCCTAGCAGCGGGCCGGACGCGAATACTATTATTTCAGCAGTTAAAGGACAAACTTTAATTCTGATTTCCACAATTATCAAATATTATTATTATTTCAGCAGTTAAAGGGCAATCTTTAATTCAGTTCTACACAAATATCAGATGCTGTTTTTATTTTATTTATTTTATTTTATTTATTTTATTTATTTTATTTATTTTATTTATTTTATTTATTTTATTTATTTTATTTTATTTATTTTATTTAGTTCATTTATTTTATTTATTTAAAAAAATGTTATTTATTTTATTTATTTATTTCATTTTATTCGTATTCATATTCTTTATTTATATTTTATTATACAAATATATATATTTTTTATTTTTATTTTTTCTGAGCTCAATCAAGTTGTGCACAGTGGATTTAGTTAATAAGGATTATCACCAAAGTGTAGACTTAATAGACTTTATTACTCTTTACAACCTTTACAACAGCAGCTTGAATAAGGGGTGAGAGGGGTGAGTGGGGGGAGGGGGGAGACGACCAGAAGGTCGCAAAATGAGCGCCAGACCTCGTTGTGTTCTCTGACTTCACTCACGACCCGAAGGTTGTTCAGAACGACGACAAACACAACAACCGGGATACAAACAAGACTCCTTAAACACACACACACACACACACAGTTACTGGAAGAGTGAACGAGCATTGCAACAGGAGAAAAACAAGTGGGCAAAACCACTTTGGGGGGGCGGGGGGGAAGAAAACCTCCCTACATTATCAGTGGGTGGAGATCTGCCACAACACATTCCTGATCCAATACTCACTCCATCCCAGCTATTTACAATATTGGTAAATACTGCGGGGGGGGGGGGGGGGGGTCAGACTCAACACCTCGCGGGCCAGACATAACACTGCGGTCGTGTTGTGAAACAGGAAGTAGCTCGCTAACGAAGGAGCTATCGCGTTACAGACTGCGATGCAACAAAAGGCTGCATTATGGGCTTAGCGGTAAACACAGCGTCACCAAAAATAAAACCGGCTAACGGTTTCCTGTTGTTCCCAGACTTTATGCTAAGCTAAGCTAACCAGCTAGTAGCTTTGTATTTCAGGTGCAGACGACAGGGTGAGACTGAACATCTCATCTGAAAGGCCTTCACGCACATTCTCTTTCTCCATGGGATTCATTTGCGTGTTCATATACATTTTTTATTTTATTAGTTACATTTTTTATAATTTTTTTAAATTGATGTTTATACATTTTACTTTTTTAATTTGTTTAATTTCTTTTTTTCTTCTTCATTTTCTTTATTTTCTTTATTTTACTTTTTAATTAATTTTATTCTGTGTGCATATTTTTATTTCCTTATTGTTTGTTTTGGTATTCAACAATAAAATTAAAAACTAAATCGTGTCATTTTTTCCCCGGTTCAGGGTCTTTATTTATATTTTATTATATATGTATATATATATATAATTTATATTTTCCTGTGCAAGTTGTGCACAGTGAGGATTAATAAGTGGAGCTTAATATCCCAAACAAAGACTTTATTAATCTTTACAACTTTCACAACAGCAGCAAATACCAGACACACTGCTCCGTACACACATTAACAGCAAACTAACAACACACAACACACACACAAAGCCACACACCACAGCTGTTATTATTCTAATGAGTTCACCTGAGTGACGGCTTCACCCTTTGTCCTCCACACACCTGCGTGGAGAAGGAAGGAGCTGGAATGCTGTTCTCCCCTTTCACAATAAAAGCCCGAGACAGAAATATTTGAAGTATTTCGAATTTTGTATGTGTTTTTTTACGCCCGCCGGTCGATAAAAAAAGGTCTTCACAGTTAAAAAGAAAGAATAAAAGTTTATTCAAATAAAATGTGACGGGCTCGAACAGACACGAGCTACTGTAAACAGGGCGGTCAGGTATGAGCTCACCTTGAGAGAAACAAAACACGAGTCATGGCCCATGACGCACGTGTGTGTGTGTGTGTGTGTCGCCTGCAGAATGCAGATCCTTTGATTACACTTCAAAATAAAAGTAAATAAAAAACATTATGAAACGGAGAGACCCAGAGTGGCATGAGGAGGGAGTAGCTGAAGTCTGTGTGTGTGTGTGGAGAGGTTAACAGAGGGTTAAAAGGCACGGAGAGAGCAAGAGGCCGAGACACCGAGGGGGGGGTGAAAGGTCACGACCCCGACACGTGTAGTTACTTGAACCCTCAACTCTCAGCGGAGGTCACCGCCGGGAGGCTTGGAAGGGAAGCGCTTTATTGTTGCGGGTTACGAGCTCCTCGCCGTGCACTGTGAGGAGCTCACTAAATCACACACACACACACACACACACACACACACACACACGCGGGTCATTCCGGGCTGCTGCCCCGCCTGAGCTCTACTTTTCCTCTGGTAAAGTCTTCTCGCTCGCCGCCTCCCGGTTTCTATTCCTAGAGGCCGACGTGGAAAACACGAGGTGTGTTTTTTATACGTTTTTTTATTTTTAACGACGCGAGCTAATGGACACGAAACGACGTCACCTCGTCAACCAATCACGCGGCTTCGCTCGCGCACCTACTCAACGCCCCACGCTGGGTCCTTCACACGGAACACGCGTGTAGATAACGGTATGAACGGTCACGTGGGGGGGGGGGGGGCGGTTGTTCCATTGATTCATTTAAAAAACAAAAAGATTCTTGTTGACGCTACACTATTTTTTTTGCAAAAGTGAATCAAACTTTTTCTGGTTGCAGCTCCTGGAATTTGATTTTTTACATTTATTTGAAATGTATAGATGAGCATACACTTTTGTCATATTAAAAAATACATCTATTTTTGCATTATTTATTTTTAAAAGCAGAATAATCAATAGTGAAGTTATTCGCAGACCTCCGGTTCACGGTACATTTATTTTAAATAATCAGATTTACAGTATTGGATGAAAAAAATATTGTTGGAGAAGAAGGAGGAGAAGGAGAGAAAGGAGAAGAGGGAGAAGGAGGAGGATAAGAATGAGGAGGAGGAGAAGAAGAAGGAGGAGAAGAAGAGGAAGAAGAAGAATGAGAAGGAGGAGAAGAAAGAGGAGGAGAACGAGGAGAAGAATGAGGAGGAGGAGACAGAGAAGAAAGAAGAGAAAATAAGGGGAATAAATGGTGAAGGAGGAGAAACATGAAATAGTTCAGTTCATAATATTCAGTGTAACTGCTCATGCGTCCTTAAAGCCGATCTAACTGACCTGAGGTCAGCGTGGCGTCACCGTGAGTCATCATGAACTCTGCTGTCCCGTGAGAGAGGAGGAGGAGGAGGAGGAGGAGGAGGAGGAGGAGGAGGAGGAGGAGGATGATACCCTCAGATGAGTTCTCCTCTCCACCTCCTCCTCAGTTTATTAGTGGAGGCCGGGGGCCACTAGTGGAGGCCGGGGTCCACTAGTGGAGGCCTGGGCCACTAGTGAGGCCTGGGCCACTAGTGAGGCCTGGGCCACTAGTGGAGGCCTGGGCCACTAGTGAGGCCTGGGCCACTAGTGGAGGCCGGGGGCCACTAGTGGAGGCCTGGGCCACTAGTGAGGCCTGGGCCACTAGTGGAGGCCTGGGGCCACTAGTGAGGCCTGGGCCACTAGTGGAGGCCTGGGCCACTAGTGGAGGCCGGGGGCCACTAGTGGAGGCCTGGGCCACTAGTGGAGGCCTGGGCCACTAGTGGAGGCCGGGGGCCACTAGTGGAGGCCTGGGCCACTAGTGGAGGCCTGGGCCACTAGTGGAGGCCTGGGCCACTAGTGGAGGCCTGGGCCACTAGTGGAGGCCTGGGCCACTAGTGGAGGCCCGGGCCACTAGTGAGGCCTGGGCCACTAGTGGAGGCCTGGGCCACTAGTGGAGGCCTGGGCCACTAGTGGAGGCCTGGGCCACTAGTGGAGGCCCGGGCCACTAGTGAGGCCTGGGCCACTAGTGGAGGCCGGGGGCCACTAGTGAGGCCTCTCGGAGTGGAGGGTGATTGTGTGCGTGCTCCTTCAGCGCAGACCACGGCAATAATAGACGAATTATACAATAAATTCCCTCCAGATGTGGAGAGAGCTTCACTCCTCCTCCACCCCTCCACCCCTCCACTCCTCCACTCCTCCATCTCTCCACCCCTCCACTCCTCCACTCCTCCACCCCTCCACTCCTCCACCCCTCCATCTCTCCATCCCTCCACCCCTCCACCCCTCCACTCCTCCATCCCTCTACTCCTCCACTCCTCCACCCCTCCACCCCTCCACCCCTCCATCTCTCCATCCCTCCACCCCTCCACTCCTCCACCCCCGTGCGCACTCCAAACTTGACAGTTCGCACACCACCCAATCTGTGTGAGGAGGCCAACGTCCACACACACACACACACACACACACACACACACACACACGTGCACTCACTCACCCGTATACGCGGGTTGATAAATGTACACACACACACACACGCTGCAGTGTTTGCTCGTGGGATTGTTTCCATGCGCCTCCTCATGCTCCTCCTGCCGTGTAATTACAGGTCGTATTAGCTGATGGTGTTTTGCTAACCTCCTAATAGATGTCCTCCTCCTCCTCCTCCTCCTCCTGCTGCAGGAACCTCACACAGGCCATTCAATAATAAGCAGCCCTTCTAATCCCCGACACACTCACACTTATACACACACTCAGACACACTCACTCACACTTACACACACATTCACACACACTCACACTTATACACACACTCAGACACACTCACACACACACACACACTCACACACACTCACAGGCCGAGGTTAAGAAGTCGTCACATGCTCAGCGTTCGACTCGCATCTCAGGTTTAGATGATGTGAAGCTTTTTATCAGAAGTTTTTAATATGCATCACTATGGAAGCCCGTTTCCGCCACTGTGAAAAAAAAATTAACATCCTGTAAGTCATAATTATGAGATACTATCTCATAATTATGACTTAACTATCTCATAATTTCGACTTACTATCTCATAATTATGAGATACTATCTCATAATTTCGACTTACTATCTCATAATTATGAGATGCTAAGTCATAATTATGAGATAGTAAGTCGAAATAATGAGATAGTATCTCATAATTATGAGATAGTAAGTCGAAATTATGAGATAGTTAAGTCATAATAATGAGATAGTATCTCATAATTAGGACTTAGCATCTCATAATTATGAGATAGTAAGTCGAAATAATGAGATAGTATCTCATAATTATGAGATAGTAAGTCGAAATTATGAGATAGTTAAGTCATAATTATGAGATAGTATCTCATAATTATGACTTACAGGATCTTAATTTTTTTTATCACAGTGGCGGAAACGGGCTTCCATACATCACAGACATCCTAATAAATAAAAAAACACCCTGCACGGGGGAGGAAGAGGAGGAAGGAGAAGAAAGAGGAGGAGGAGGAGGAAGAAGAAGAAGGAGGAGGAAGTAGGAGGATGAAGGAGGAGGAGGAAGAAGACGGAGGAAGAAGGAGAAGGAGGAGGAGGAAGAAGAAGGAGGAGGAAGAGGAGGAAGGAGGAGGAAAAGGAGGGGGTGAAGGAGGAGGAAGGATGAGGAAGAATGAGGAAGAAGAAGAAGGAGGAGGAAGAAGGGGGAGGAGGAGGAAGAAGAAGAAGGATGAAGAAGACGGAGGAAGAAGGAGAAGAAGGAGGAGGAGGAAGAAAAGGAGGGAATGAAGGAGGAGGAAGAAGAATAATGATGAAGAAGACGGAGGAAGGAGGAGGAAGAAGAAGGAGAAGGAGGAGGAAGAAGAAGAAGGAGGAAGAAGAAGGAGGAGGAGGAAGGAGGAGGAGGAAGGAAGGCGAGAAAAAGAGCGGTCAGACTAATTATTATGTACACTTGAAATGTGCTGAAATGTGAGTGTGTTTTCTCGGAGGGGGGGGGCATTCCAGATGTGTTTGTGTACTTTGGGCGACACACCGTCAGACTCAACCGGGCTTCGCCCACCAGGAGGAGGAGGAGGAGGAGGAGGAACCCACTGGTCAGACTTTCTCTCTCTCCTCCTCCTAGGTCAAGATCTGCAGCATCGGCCCTGCACAGCGCCCCCAAGTGGCCGACCGCGGGAGTGCTGGAGGAGGAAGCACTCTGATCAGGTCCCAGATCAGTTATCAGGAGCAGCTTCCTGATCGATAACCTTCCCGGGGCATGAGCTCAGAGGGAGAGACGAGCATGTTTGATGAGAGATAGAGTCTCCATCTATAACTGTCGCTGGTCACATTTATTAAATATGTGTATATGTACTTCTGGAATGTAGAGTTTAAGTATTGAAATGAAATACAGGGACATTAACATGATAGATAAGCTCAGTAAATGTAATTAAGTTACTTTCTTAATGATAGAAAATGTGCCATAAAGCAATGTATTAAATATCATGAAGACATGAAGAGCCTGAAATGATCCTTAAAGTAAGATTAACAAATAATATCAAAGTCAAATTCATCTTTTTTGTCAATTTTCCAATGTTGAACATACAGAAAATCTCAATTATGTTTGTCTCTTTTTGTTCGGCATTAAGTGAATAATAGTAATAAAGTGATGAGGTAATAAAGTGATGAGGTGATAAAATGATGAGGTAATAAAATGATGATGTAATAAAGTGATGAGGTAATAAAATGATGAGGTAATAATATGATGAGGTAATAAAGTGCAAACAGTTCACAACAACAATAAAGAACATTCAGACAACATATATTATATATAAATTATATATATTATTTGTAACAAGGCATAATTCCTAATTCATAAATTAGAGCTTCTTTATATTAGAGGGATTTTAATCAAATCATTTTCATATGATTGGACCAGAAAAACATGTGCTATACTAGAATGTATTTTATTATTATTATTATTATTTTATACCACATATATTAAAGTAGGTGCATGTCAGGGAAGTGATCTAAAGGGTTAAAATGCTTTTTTAATTCAATCTCAGAGTAAAAAGACTTCTCAAGTATACAGAAATACACACAAAATGTGGATTTTACCTTTTTATTAATATTCTAATAATCTCATAAAGGAAATTGAATGATATACAAAAAGAAATGTAGGAAGTAAGAAATCACCTGAGCGTTTTAATTATGACGTGATGCATGAATGAAATACATAATCAGCCTCCAATAAGGAATAATACTTTATATATATCTTACTCAGAAAACAACGACCTGCTAATAACAACACACCTGCGGCCCCGTGGCCCCTCAGTGCGCCTCTGTCCCGCTGTCACGCGGCGGTGTGCGCCAGGTGAGAAGCTGCACGCGCTAACCAGAGGCGGCAGAGTAATGAGCGCGCGGACATGTTCCAGAGGCCCCCCCACACACACACAACCTGCCGGCCCCAGGTGGCTGCGGGGCGGCGAGGCCCCTCGGACCTGCACAAGGAAGAAAGAAAGAAAGAATTGAAAAGAAACAGGAAACAGGAAAAAGAGACATGGCGGCCAGACGGCCAGGTGCAGAGTTTGGCTTGACCCCCCCCCACCCCTCCTCCCCTCCCCCATATCGCCCCTCTGGGCCCTATCCTGCATGGGCCCTACTTGTAAAACTATAGTGTGAAGGAGATGAATAATGTTAGACTGAAACAGCTCATTGGCTGAGAATATGAAAAGCTGCGTGCGCATGCGACTCCTCGTTGGTGTCCTCGGGGAGCTGTTGTTGTTGTTGTTGTTGTTGTTTATTTCCGTCATTCCGAGGCCCTCGTGGCCTCCATGGGTGGCCGTGCGTCGGCTCCTGCCAAAGATGCCCCCCCCCCACCACCACCACGACCACCACGACCACCACCACCACGTGTATTTGTTTGCCTTGTGGATGAATGCGCGCGAGCTGGAACACATCAGTTAGTTCCCGCGTGATGCGGCTCCTCCAGACCCGCAGGTCCGGACCCTGAAGCCGGGTCCATCCACCATCCGGCTCGACCCTGAAGCCGGTGTGCGGATTGTGTTTAAAGGTCTACATCAATGTTTTTCAAAATAAAAGACTTTCATTGAACCAGAGGATGGGGGGGGGGGGGCTCTGCGGCGCTTCCTTTATTTGCTGTCTCTCGTAACACTTCCCTTGTGTTCCTGTAGTCTGCAGCTTCCACCGCCGGCCCCTCATGTGGGAGCCATTACCTGCGCACGTGCTCCCGTCTGAAGGTTGATCCGCCGGGTTAAACAAACCCAGGCGCGGCGCAGCGCGCCAGGAATCAGCGCGCCGCGCATCAGCTGCGCGGCGGCGGCGGCCGACGTGACAAGGAGGCGCAGAGCTGCGCGGCTCCCGGTTACAGTGGCGCACGATCCCGGGTCTCCGAGACCACAGACCCGCTTCAGCTCAGGTGGGAGTGGAGACGTGAGGAGGCTTTTTGGGGTAAAAAAAAAAGTCTCCAAGAAGTTTCCCCCTCTGGAAAAAAAGATGTGTGACACGAATCATTTGGCGCGCGCGCAGCTCCAAGTTAAACAGCGACATGGCGCACACGTCTGCGTGTTGAATGTGGAATTGTGTAATCATGTGCAGCAATGCGCTTCGGCCCAGCGTGTTTGGTGCCCGGCGAGGCGCAGACATGCGTAACGGTCTCTCCGCGCGCGCAGTTTCTCTCTCTCTCTCTCTCTCTGTGTGTGTGTGTGTGTGTGTGTGTGTGTGTGTGTGTGTGTGTGTGTGTGTGTGTGTGTGTGTGTGTGTGTGTGTGTGTGTGTGTGTGTGTGTGGAGCCGCCGCCGCCACCGCCGGATTCAATCCCGCGCGCGCGTCCAATCAGAAGCGCTCGATTCCGTTTCTGTTTATTATATCTCCTGTTTCTCACTTCATCACGTCGCGCGATCGAAACTGACAGGCTCATTATCATCTCATCCTCAACTGATCCCGATCCGCGTGGGTCTGGCTCCACGCGCGGAGACACGAGACGGGGAAGTCAAGAGAGAGATGGAGAGAAAGAGAGATGGAGAGATGGAGGAGAGAGAAAAAGAAGAAGGAGAAGAAAAAAGGAGCATTTTGGGGAGCGTTTGGCGACGGTTCAGTCATCTGTAAGACGTGCCGCTTGAAGGGTGGGGAGAGATGGAGGGGGGGGGGGGGGCTTGGAGATTGCGTGGCGGGTGTTCCCTTGATGTCTTCCCCCCCCCCCCCTGACAGGAACCAGATTGGGAAACCCACGCGCGGCGTCGGCGCTTTTTTTTTCTCGTGTGTGTGTGTGTTTTATTCGTCTGGCTCCTTCGGGTTTTTCCTGGCCCGAGAAAGGGCCTTTCGGTTCTGAGACGCCGCCGCGGCCCCGCTTCGTGGAGCCAGCCCTGTAGCTTTAAGTGAGAATAACAAATGCTAGAAAAATAATAGGTCCCCGAGAAAAAAAAAGGAAGAAAAAAGAGGGAGAGAGAGAGGAGAGGAGGAGAGGAGGAGCGGCACAATCCCGCTATTGTTCGACGCAGACCGGGCAGAAAGTGCGCGTCTTCGGGACGTTTTACTGGCCGTCATAAAGAGTGTGTGGTCCCCCCCCCCCCCCCCCCCACACATATACATATATATTGCTCCACGGTAGTGTTGGACGGTTCCGTGTCACGTCGTGGGAGTTGTGTGACTTGGCGCCGCGCGAGACGCGACCTGTCACTCAGCGCGCCTGCGCCGCGGCTGACGGCGCGTTGCGCTGAGCGTAGAGAATAAAAGACATCGTAAACAAAAAAAATAGAAATAATAATTTTAAAAAAAGACTAGATCCTCCACGACGACATGGCATGTTTTTTAAAGTAAAGCGCAGAAAGAAAAAAATATATTGACACACGTCATATGAAGCTGCGAGTTATTACCTGACAGACATAGACTCTACAATATACTGAATACATAATGTTTTTATTGATTATAATATGTGGTTCTGCAGCTGGGTGGTTAAATAGGTCACATGTTTATTCCAGAGGTTGTATTAGCAATAAGATGTTGAGATAATGTAGAAAAAGGGATCTAAATAAATAAGAATATATATATATATACAGGACTGTCTCAGAAAATTAGAATATTGTGATAAAGTTCTTTATTTTCTGTAATGCAATTAAAAAATTATTAAATATTAAAAGAATAAAAGGCTTGCAATATTTCAGTTGATTTGTAATGAATCCAGAATGCATGACATTTTTGTTTTTTTAATTGCATTACAGAAAATAAAGAACTTTATCTATATATAATGTTGTCTTTAAATATATATTTATATATACATATATTTATATATATATATATAAAATATATATACATTTATATTTATATATATACATGTATTCATATTTAGATATATAAATACATATACAAATATATATATATATATTTATTTAATCCAGGCATTCAATTACTTAAAATGCAAAAACAAGAGAGTGAGAAGTTTGAGATTATTCTCGATTCATCAGCCTTTTTTTGGTGTGCCTTTTAATATTATTCAGCGTTAATTCCTCGATTTGTAGCACACGTACACACACACACACGCGCGCGTGCACGCCCGCACAGGGCCGTGTCCCTGGTGCAGAAACACAGTTCGGGTCTGTGCTTAATCAGTTCTGTTTTTTAAGTGTTCTCTCTTTTTTCTTCCCCCGTGAAAGGAGCCCGTGTGGTCGTGGGTGGCTCCGCCGGGTCACTGCGCCCACAGAGGGGAGGCTTCATGAGAACGAGCCCACTTAATTCTGAACCATACATCGCATTAGCTGATTTACATGCGGGACAGCTATCATTCTGTGAGGCCGTGACAGTGATGAATGAGGTGTTTCACCTAATAGGTAATAAAAACAAATTACGGGTCTTAAGAGAAAGGATGTTCTTCATTTGGCTCTGTTTTCTGTCTCTCTTCGGGGGCCGAGGGGCCCAGATTGTTTCCATATGATCGCAGCCTTCATTTGTTAAGACTACACAGACAGAGATTAATAACACCATATTTTATGATGACCAATCCATACTTTTTTTTTTTCCTCGGGGGAGGGTTAAAAAAAATAATGAAAATGAAGGAACAACTGCAGGCATTCAGGATAAATTAATGTTTTATTCGTATTATTTTTTATCTGCACACTTTTATAAGTTACACGCTTTTAATCGTGACTATTATTCCTCAGTGCACAAATATAACGGTGATGTTTTCACTATATTGTTAATTATGGAGGTGTCTAATAAAGGCCTCTGGTCCCTGACCCATCAAAACACCCTAAATTCAAATGAGTGGAAACCAGAAACATCTACTTATGGCCAATGGGGATTCAGGGCTTTTTAGGAAAAAAATGCTGACGTATGCGCATGTGCAAATGACAAATGAGCGTCCAGAGAGGGTAACAAATCAGGCCTCCGACCAGAGAGGAGGGGGGGGGGGGGTGGAGGGGTGGAGGGGTGGAGGTTTCTTTCCAAAGAGAAAATATTAGCCCAAACGGTACTTAGTAGGTGAGGGTGTGTTATTCTTCACCGGTTTGAATCACTACTGGACTCCTCGGGTCCCACAGAGCTCGTATATAAGCTCTCTCACATTTCTACAGCTAGGCGTGAAGAAGGACTCCCCCCCCACACACACACACACACACACACACACACACACACACACATACAGAGGACAAGCCGGCCTCTATTCCCGCTCCATGAGAGGAGGAGGAGGAGGAGGAGGAGGAGGAGGAGGAGGAGGAGGAGGAGAAGGAGGAGGAGGAGGAGGGGGGGGCCGACGTGTCCACGGTCCGCGGACCTCACTTTGAGGCCACCTGAATGAGAAGCACCGTTCGTGCAGGTGGAATATTAGCGCGATGCATGATGGAACTTTACGCACAGAAATCAATCAATCAATCAATCAAAATCAATCAATCACGTGCACGTTCGGTGCCCTGCAGACGTCGCTTTGTCCCCGCTCCGTCCACGCTTGTTAAACGAATGCATGCGCATATATATATATATATATATGTATATATATATATATACATATATATATATATATACATATATATATATACATACATATATATATACACATATATATGTATATATATACATATATATATATACATATATAATACATACATATATATATACATACATATATATATATATATATATACATATATATATACATACATATATATATATATATATATATATATATATATATATATACATATATATATACATATATATATATACATATATATACATATATATATATACATATATATATATATACATACATATATATATATGTATGTACAGTATATATACGCAGCCGACTGCGTCGCCAATCTGAGGTCATCTCGAGGGCCTCTCGGCCAATCAGCGGCCTCCTCCTCCTCCTCCTGCGCCGCCGCCGCCGCAGCTTGTAACGCGGCCGAGGTGACGCTCGACCACCGGAACGCAGTAAAAGTTACCGATACGGAGAGGAACAGAAGAAGAAGAAGAAGAAGGGGTGATGAGGAAAGAGAACATGAGAAGGAAGTGTGTGTGTGTGTGTGTGGGGGGTGAAGGAGCCTCGGATCCTGTGGTGAGTGCCAGAGGGACACATTTCGCTGGAGCACAAGCCGTGCTGAGTGATGGGGGAACGGCTACGGCAGTGTTTAGAAACACCAGTCGGCCAGTCTGTTGCCGAGGAGCCTGGGTGTCTGCGCTGAGCCCCCCCCCATCACCCCCCCCCCCCCACACCACCACCACCACGGCTCTCTAAGTAGGATGGTACATGTAGCCTCGCTGCATGCCGCTAAAATTAGCCACCCCCCCCCCCCCCCTGGAACCAGATGGAATTCTAAATAGAATAAACTTTTCTTGACTTGATTACTTTGAGCCTTTTCCAAGCTCCGACATTAAAAAAAAGAAAGAAAGAAAAGAGAGAAGGCAGAGGAGTGGAGAGCGAGGGGGAACCTGAGGAGCTAATTGCCGCGGCGGGTCTGGCGCGCACATCGGGCATTGTGTTGAGTTCTGGAGACGCTGCAGCTCCTTTCCCCCCGGGCCGTGTCTCCCAGAGGGGTGTGTGTGTGTGTGTGTGGGGTGTGTGTGTCGGGGGGGGGGGGGGGAACTGTCACATCTTCCATGCGTTTGCGGTGGGCTCAGCGGCCCTCCACGCGGACTGCGACGTCGAAGCCGCTAATTAAAAGCAAGCGATCCGTAACTGTCTGGCTCACCGGGCCGTGCTCATCCATGTGGCCCCGGCTGGCTCTCGTTGGACCCCCCCCCCCCCCTGTTGGTAGGCCTCTTCCTGCTTGGGAGTGATTTTTTTTGTTTTTGTTTTTAAAACATGACTCCACCCCCTTTTTTATAAAGTCAGGGCCGGACCGGGACTCGTTTTCGGACCGCTCGTACTTTACCACTTATTATTCTGGAGATGCATAAATATACATTATGATCAACACCTTCAACCCCGCCGCACTGTTCCTGAACACCAGCAGTGAAGTTCACAGACAACCTGGACAGCTCAAGGGCCAGCTCCATCTGAAAGGAGCAGTGTGTGTGTGTGTGTGGGGGGGGGGGGGGGGATTTAGTGACACCTAGTGGCGAGGCGGCAGATTGCAGCCGAGTTGACGCTCCGCCCCGCGCTGCTCCTCCGAGTGGGAAGAACGAGGGTGGCACAAGGAAAAAAGGGCGATAGGCCTCCTGCAGAGCCGGCGTCGGGCCTCGGCGGGTGAACGATGAATCTGGACTCCGTGGAAGTGGCGTCCGCGTGGCGAGTGTGTACACGCCGGGACTGACTCCACCCCTTCTTCTTCCTCTGTGGAAGAACTACGGTGGCCTGGAGGTCATGGAGCCGGTGTTTGGTTGGTCTGTCCTGGGTAGGAAGAGGACCGGATTATACGCAGATATGAAGGACTCATCTTCAGGTAACACACACACACACACAATGTCACGGGAGAATATACACTAATACAAAACATTGTTAGGATTATTATTTTTCCATTCGTGCCGATGAATCACGCTGAATCTTACACACTAGCCTTTTAAGAGTAAGCACTCTTAAAGGGCCAGTTTCCTGCGAAACATTGTCACGTGAAGATGATGTTTAACAAAAGCCATAAACATAACACTGGCCCTTTAAGGGTGCCTACTCTTAAAGGGCCAGTGTTCTGCGAAACACTGTCAAACACACAAACAGAAGTCGTCTTAAGAACACAACACAACAGCCTAAATGATCTATTTATGAACATATTATAACTTGTTTATTCAGAGTTCATTGAAAACGTGTCGTGTTCTCCAAACCGCTCAAAAAACTGGGTTCAATTCCCCGAGAACCTTCAACCGATCATAACCGAGATGGAAGGTTCCACAACGGGCCAAATAATAATAAAATATAATTTCTTTACGCAACCTCTGGACAGTTTTCACTGTCAACCGGCGTTCAGGACGTGAACTCGTGAGGACGCTCAAGCGGTAAACCCAAATTGTAAAAAGCAGACAATGGCCCGAACGGAGAGAGCCGAGGAGCACTCAGAACCCCCCCCCCCCCCCCAGTGGAATGAGGCTCTCTTTGATTGCCAACATTTGTTTGTTTCCAGCTGAGACCTTCGAGTCCTTCTCTAAACCAAAAGTCCTCTCCGCTCCAAACCTCGGCCTCGTGGTCGGCCACCTACGGACCGGCCTCTCCGTATCAAAGCCCCCCCCCCCCTACCGGCTCGTGTGTTTATCGGACGCTTGATTTTTTTTAGACGCCGCTGTTTTCGTTTTCTTTTTTTCCGCGGCGATTAAGCGTTGTTTAGTAATCAGTCCGAGTGAGACCTCCCCCTTCTGTCAACACTCGTCCTGAGAGACGAGAGGACGGGGACGCGTCGCCTCCCGGACGCCGCGCTGCTGCTCGCTAAAGCAGAAGCACATGATGCGAGGCTCGTATTTATGGGATGGGGGGGGGGGGGGGGTAATTGTAGTATCAGTCATATGTGAGCCGTGACACATGTGACCACCGGGAATCATCCTTTTCTCTCCGTCCCGTCACAGTTTTTTATTTTATTTTTTCCACCGCTGGCTTCGCTCCCGGCCACAAGTTTTAGATGATCCCTCCCCCCCCCCCCGCGCCCCTCTCTCCCCCACTCTCCCCCCTCCCCTATTCTCAATAACCTCAGTTCACTTTGATTACTTTAATCACCTTTGAATCTCACCAATTTTCAGAGCTTGCGGTAGAGCTGTGTGTGTGTGTGTGGGTGTGTACGTGTGTGTTTGTATGTGTTTATGTACATGTGTGTGTATGTATGTGTGTCTGTGTGTGTGTATGTACGTGTGTTTCTGTGGATGTGTGTATGTTTGTGTGTATGTGTGTGTGTGTGTGGATGTGTGTGTGTGTATGTATGTGTGTGGATGTGTGTGTGTGTGTGTGTCTGAGAGAGACTAAGCATCGCTGCAGTAGCTCATTTGAGTTTCCTCAACAGTAGGAAGGAAAGCTTTTGGGAGAGGGTGTGTGTGTCTGTGTGTGTGTGTGTGTGTGTGTGTGTGGGGGGGGGGGGGGGGGGGGGGGCGGTCAGGTGTGGACATGAGAGCCAGCCGGTCCCCAGGTGTCTCTTCCTCTCACCTGGTGACATAAAGAATCACACTGTGTAAAGAAAGAAGAGAAGACACAGTGACCGTGTTTACATGCATTCGAATAACTGGCTTAGTCGGACTGAAATCTAATTATCCGTTTCATGTAAACATGTTGGACTATGTGCGGTCCGACTACGATCCGATTAACACCCTGGATAACTCGATCCGATCCGGTTGATAATTCGACTATCGCGGCATGTAATGGTGAATTGGATGAGGAACTGGACTTTGCGTCTTTGCGCATGCTTGAGATCCCGCCGCCCTCCTCCCTCCCTCCTCCCTCCTCCCTCCCTCCTCCCTCCCGCCCTCCTCCCTCCCTCCCATGTCGTGACCCGGAAGTGGAAAGAGACGATAAGTTGTCACTGCCGGGAGCCTGGCCGGCTGAAAACAAACAAACAACGCGATGGAGAACACAAGAGCCACCACACATTTCTGGACCGAAGAGCAGACAGAATTTATGCTTAATGTATTGAAATGTTGATGTTGTTGTTGTTGGTTGTTGTTGGTCGTGGTGAAGAGGTCAAGCGGAAATGGCTGTATCACCACGAGTTGTAATGAAAACAGCGCCACCTATCGTATCGGATATGACATGCTTTCAAAGGCCAATGATTCGAATTACTCACTGCCATGTATATTGGGATAATAGCAGATCCCCCAAAAGATAGCATAGTCCGACTAAAGCAAGATTCGAATTATACCATCATGTAAACACACTGAGTGAAGGTCGTGAGATACAGCTAGAAGAAACGTTATAAAACAGAGGGGGGGGGCACAAAGAAAAGAACAGCTCTGTTTCTCTGTTGCTCAGCAGTTCATGAGCGTGTGGTCGACCAGAGAGAGTTCAACTGGACCACTTTAGACTTCTGAGAGACGATGGTCTCCTCCTCCTTCTTCATTTATTCTTCTCCTCCTCCTCCTTCTCCTTTTTCTTATTCTTCTTCCATTCTTTCTCTCCTCCTCCTTCTTCTTCTCCTCCTCCTCCTCTTCCTTCTCCTTCTTCATCCTCATCTTCTTCTCCTTCCTTCTATCCAGCGTCGGCCCCCCCCCCCCATCTCTTCCCTAAAACGGACGACTTTGTGCATTCTTGTGGATTTTCTCCTCCTCTATAATCAGAGGATGAAGTCACGATGTAACGACTCAGAGCAGCAGGACGTCAGCCCTCCGGTCCTCATCCCCACAAGCAGGAGTTACACCCCGCACACAGTTCACACAGTTGCCAGCCTTAGTAAAACAACGGCGGGGGGGGGGGGGGGGGGGGGGAGTATAGTGGAGCAAAGTGGAGTATAGTGGAGTATAGTGGAGTATAGTGAAGTATAGTGGAGTATAGTGAAGTGTAGTGAAATATAGTGAAGTATAGTGGAGTATAGTGGAGTATAGTGGAGTATAGTGAAGTATACTGAAGTATAGTGAAGTATAGTGAAGTATAGTGGAGTATAGTGGAGTATAGTGGAGTATAGTGGAGTATAGTGGAGTATAGTGGAGTATAGTGGAATATAGTGAAGTATAGTGGAGTATAGTGGAGTATAGTGAAGTATAGTGGAGTATAGTGGAGTATAGTGAGTATAGTGAGTATAGTGGAGTATAGTGGAGTATAGTGGAGTATAGTTGAGTATAGTGGAGTATAGTGGAGTATAGTGGAGTATAGTGGAGTATAGTGGAGTATAGTGGAGTATAGTGGAGTATAGTGGAGTATAGTGGAGTATAGTGGAGTGGAGTGAAGTATAGTGAAGTAGAGTGGAGTATGGTGGAGTATAGTGAAGTATAGTGGAGTATAGTGAAGTATAGTGGAGTATAGTGGAGTGAAGTATAGTGAAGTATAGTGAAGTATAGTGGAGTATAGTGAAGTATAGTGGAGTATAGTGGAGTATAGTGAAGTATAGTGGAGTATAGTGAAGTATAGTGAAGTATAGTGGAGTATATTGGAGTGGAGTGAAGTATAGTGAAGTATAGTGAAGTATAGTGGAGTATAGTGAAGTATAGTGGAGTATAGTGGAGTATAGTGAAGTATAGTGGGTATGTTGGGTGGAGTGAAGTATAGTGAGTATAGTGAGTATAGTGGAGTATGGTGGGTGGGTGAAGTATAGTGAGTATGGTGGGTATAGTGAAGTATAGTGAGTATAGTGGAGTATAGTGAGTATAGTGAAGTATAGTGAGTATAGTGGAGTATGTGGAGTGGAGTGAGTATGGTGAGTATGGTGAGTATAGTGGAGTATAGTGAAGTATGGTGAGTATAGTGGGTGGGTGAGTATAGTGAGTATAGTGAAGTATAGTGGAGTATAGTGAAGTATAGTGAAGTATAGTGGAGTATAGTGAAGTATAGTGGAGTATAGTGGAGTATAGTGAAGTATAGTGGAGTATAGTGGAATATAGTGGAGTATAGTGAAGTATAGTGGAGTATAGTGGAGTATAGTGGAATATAGTGGAGTATAGTGGAATATAGTGAAGTATAGTGGAGTATAGTGGAGTATAGTGAAGTATAGTGGAGTATAGTGGAGTATAGTGGAGTCCTTTTGACTTTACGTCTCATGGGGTCATCGGACCCTATGAGACGGCATAGATCCTATCTGCTGATGGATCATCGAGGTCTGGGTCGTGGAGTTCCTGCTCATGACTACGCCACTGTCCTGTTGAGACTCTGCCCACTGTTGAGACTCCTCCCACTCCTCCTCCCCACCGCCATCTGCCTGATGGATCGTGGAGGTCTCCATCGTGGAATATGCCTACTATGAACTATTCATACACTCTGTCACATTCATTGAATGTATTTAAACTCTAAATCTGTCCTTCTGTACACATGACATCTATTGTTCTGTCCATCCTGGAGAGGGATCCTCCTCTGTTGATCTCCTGAAGGGTTCTTCCCTTTTTTTCCCCCTGAAGGGTTATTTGGGAGTTTTTCCTGGTCCGATGTGAGGTTTTGGGGCAGGGATGTCTATGTGTTCAGATTGTAAAGCACTCCGAGACAAATTTGTAATTTGTGAAATTGGGCTATACAAATAAACTGAATTGAATTGAATTGAATTATAGTGGAGTATAGTGGAGTATAGTGGAGTATAGTGGAGTATAGTGAAGTATAGTGGAGTATAGTGGAGTATAGTGGAGTATAGTGAAGTATAGTGAAGTATAGTGGAGTATAGTGGAGTATAGTGAAGTATAGTGGAGTATAGTGGAGTATAGTGGAGTATAGTGAAGTATAGTGGAGTATAGTGGAGTATAGTGGAGTATAGTGAGTATAGTGAAGTATAGTGGAGTATAGTGGAGTATAGTGAAGTATAGTGAAGTATAGTGGAGTATAGTGAAGTATAGTGGAGTATAGTGGAGTATAGTGGAGTATAGTGGAGTATAGTGAAGTATAGTGGAGTATAGTGGAGTATAGTGGAGTATAGTGGAGTATAGTGGAGTATAGTGAAGTATAGTGGAGTATAGTGAAGTATAGTGAAGTATAGTGGAGTATAGTGAAGTATAGTGAAGTATAGTGGAGTATAGTGGAGTATAGTGAAGTATAGTGAAGTATAGTGGAGTATAGTGGAGTATAGTGAAGTATAGTGGAGTATAGTGAAGTATAGTGGAGTATAGTGGAGTATAGTGAAGTATAGTGAAGTATAGTGTCTTCTCCTTCTCCTTCTTCTTCTCCTCCTTCTCCTTCCTTTCTTTTCATTGATTCCCGCGACATCATTTATTTTGAGCCTTTGATGTTTCGATGGAAGGTAAAATTATCTGGAAATTCGCTTAAAAGCTGCAACACCTTCAAAATAAAAGCTTCTGACAGAACTCGGTCTCCATCATTAGATTAGCGGTCGGCGTCTGTTGAGCCGTTATATAACCGACAGTCTGTGGCACATTTTTAGGGATCGCATTCCTCTTCAAACGCTCGGCTGAAGTCGGTCACACTTATGTTCCAACCTCCTCGTCCTCCTTTTTCTATCCTTCTTTTTTTTAAAGTCTTTTTTCTTCTTTTTCCACCTCCAGCTGATGCATGTCAACTATCAAAAAGCATAGAGTCTCCTTACAGCGGTGACTGATGAGCGACGGCAGCCAGATCTGTGTGTGTGTGTGAGCACGCTCGTGTGTGTGTGTGTGTGTGTGTGTGTGAGCACGCTCGTGTGTGTGTGTGTGTAAGCACGCTCGTGTGTGTGTGTGTGTGAGCATGTGGGTCATAGAGAGCAGATACACACCTCCTGATCTCGCTGCCGTCAGATCAACACTGTGTGTCAGCTCATCTCCGCCGCTCTCTCACTCTTTATCTATCCCCCCCCCCCCTCCGGCATCTCATCACCCCCCCCCCCTCGTTTCCCGAGCTCCGCACCCCCCCCCCCCCCCCCCAAGTTTAAAGGTCCCTTTCGTCCCATTTTCCTCCGCCAACAAACGTGATAATATGATGACGGTTCTGGTTATTTGAGTCTCTCAACACTCGTAATGAGCAGTGTGCGCTTCTTCTCTTCACCTTCACCCCCCCCTCTCTCTCTCTCTCTCTCTCTCCCCCTCTCTCTCTCTCTCTCTCACTCTCACGCAGACAGATGGTTTGAGTTTGGGTTAATATCGAGACATGCTTTGAATTTATCTCACATCTTAAACGTACGACGGGGCGGACGGGGCGGACGGGGCGGACGGGGCTCTTTGTTTATTGCCCTATTTATTTGACTGGATTGGGAGGAATGAAGAGAAGGAAGAGGAGGAAGAGGAGGAAGAGGAGGGTGCCCCCGGGCGAGAAAAGACATGGAGAGAGTGAGAGAGTGAGAGAGGGCTGTCGAACGCCCGGCTGTCAGGTCATAAACCTCCAGACCCGCTTCCTCTAGGACCACCGGGGCCTCTTCCTCCTCTTCCTCATGTACCGCAGCCTCTTCCTCCTCTTCCTCATGTACCGAAGCCTCTTCCTCCTCTTCCTCATGTACCGAAGCCTCTTCCTCCTCTTCCTCATGTACCGCCGCCTCTTCCTCCTCCTTCTCGTGTACCAAAGCCTCTTCCTCCTCTTCCTCATGTACCGAAGCCTCTTCCTCCTCTTCCTCAGGTACCGAAGCCTCTTCCTCCTCTTTCTCGTAGACCAAAGCCTCTTCCTCCTCTTTCTCATGTACCAAAGCCTCTTCCTCCTCTTCCTCAGGTACCGAAGCCTCTTCCTCCTCTTTCTCATGTACCAAAGCCTCTTCCTCCTCTTCCTCAGGTACCGAAGCCTCTTCCTCCTCTTTCTCGTGTACCAAAGCCTCTTCCTCCTCTTTCTCGTATACCAAAGCCTCTTCCTCCTCTTCCTCAGGTACCGAAGCCTCTTCCTCCTCTTTCTCGTATACCAAAGCCTCTTCCTCCTCTTCCTCATGTACCAAAGCCTCCTCCTCCTCTTCCTCATGTACCAAAGCCTCCTCCTCCTCTTCCCGGCCTCCTCCGTGTTTACTGGAAATGCAGCTCAGCGGGGGTGGACAATAAAGACTGGTGATGCATTCGAGGACCAATGCAACTCGTATAACGGAGAGAAAGGAAGTAAACAACACGCACACAGACCAACATACTCATCTACATCACACGTGTTCACTTGCTGTGTTTTATGTTTATACTTATTTACGTTGTTGTTTCTTTACCTTCACGAAAAGGAAACAGACTCTTTGTCTCTTTGTCTCCACTTAAAAAACCCACCGTGAGACGTTCAGGGTCCTCAGGATTAGCGCGGTACGAAGAGATCCATCTTTTACAACCTCGCTTACGGAGCCGCGGCGGCGGGACCCGGCGGGGTCATCACCGGGCCGCGCCCTCCGGGCCGTTTGTTTTGTTTATCGCAGACATATGGAGAGAGCGCACGTGCACGTGCGTGTGCACGTGCATCTTCCATTTGGAAGTGATCTCCTGTGTTTCCCCCGTTTGCAGAGCACAGAAGCGTGCGGTGTGGAAGCTCAAAGCTCTCGGCCACATCAAGAGGAACCATCCGGCCTTACAGCCCCCCCCCCCCCCCCCTCTCAGGCATAATAACAGAGCCATCAAATAGTCATATTTATAATCTCCAAAACGGGGACCAATTTTAAAAAGCGGTCAGCTCCAGAGGTACAGGGGGAATTGTTGAGAGCAATTTTGCGGGTTTTTTCATTCTTAAAAGCGGCGGCACCGTCGCCGTGGCAACTGAGATGAAGTCGGTATCCTTCTTTCCCCCCATTTGTCAATATGAAGAACAGAAAGCTGGCTTCACTTACCAGCCCCCCTCTCTCGCTCTCTTTTTTTTGGGGGGGGGGGTGATTTTATTCCGATATCACGGAAAAAAATTAATCGGCTCGTAATTTCCCGCTCGGCGAGACCTTTTGACGACGGCGTGACCTTTGACCTCGGCTCACACCGCGTGCGGGATGTGTTTGTCACACCTTCGTTTTATGAACAATAACAACAATAAACAAACTCACCTTCACATTGACGATGGAGCTCAAAGTGTTGCGCAACAGCAGCATCTGGCTCAGCCCATCAGAATACATGAATACATCTTCATCTTCATCTTCATCGGCTCATTACCGCCGCCGCTTATGGAGGCGGTAGCTCTCCGCCTCGACCATCAGCTCGCTCTCTCTCTCTCTCTCTCTCTCTCTCCCTCTCTCTCTCTCTCTCTCTCTCTCTCTCTCTCTCTCTCTCTCTCTCTCTCCCTCTCTCTCCCTCTCTCTCTCTCTCCCTCTCTCTCTCCCCCCCTCTCTCTCTCCTCTCTCTCTCTCTCTCTCTCTCTCTCTCTCCCTCTCTCTCTCTCTCTGAGCCGGCGTGATGGATGTGGTGACGGAGGCGACGGAGGTCGATCGAAAAGGGTTTTAAAACAGATGAGAAATTAATTACTTTCATCTGAAGTTTAAAAAAATAAAAAATATTTTTTTTTAGACCTAATATGTAATTTGTATGTATTTTAATTGCATATAAAATGTCGGATGTAGTTTTAAGGTGAACACACACCTAAAGAACCATTTCCATAGAGTTCTTCAAAGAACCTATAAATGTGTCTCAAAGAACCTTAAAAAAGGGTTCTTTAAGGCACCATATCTGGTTCCACAAAGAACCTTTCAAACCAGAGTTCTTTAGAGAACCATCTCCTTAAATAGTTCTTCAAAGAACCTACAAATGTGTCTCAAAGAACCTTAAAAAGGGTTCTTTCAGGCACCATATCTAGTTCCACAAAGAACCTTTCAAAGAACTTTTCCCTTAAATAGTTCTTCATAGAACCTATAAAGGTGCTTCAAATGAAAACATGCTTCTCCAGTAGGTGATGGTTCTTCGTAGAACCACAAAGAACCATGTAAGAACCTTTATTTTCTGTATATATATATATATCTCAAGGTGAATATCTCTATAATCCTCACAGGACAAACACAACTTTCTAAACATTATAAAAACATCTGCCGACTCGAACGTCTTTAACATGCAACGCGTTGCTTCTGACCTCCACTGCTGAATATTGAATATTGAATATTGCTTCCGTCTCCATGGCGATGCTTACTGATATCCTGACCGGCCTCTGCCCGGTTTACTCTCTGTTCTTCTGGACTCCTCCTCCTTTGATCCGGCCCCTCGGAGGCTGTGCTCACGCATGCCGCCCTCATAATCAGGCCGTATGCAAATGAGGAGGCGGGGTGTTCGCACATGTGCAGTAGATGACCCGAATACATCAAGGGACAGCTGCAGGGGAATGGTGGAGTCTCAGTTTCGTAAAATAAATAAAATAAAAAGGCCTTAAAGTGAGGTGCATTGTGGGAGACTCCATAGAGCTTAAAACACAGACAGATTACAGGAGCGTCTGAGCAGGAAGGAAACCGGCTCAACTACTTCCTGTTTCACATCCGCAGCAACGCAAACTCAAGAAGAAGAAACAGAGAGTGTTCCGGAGACCTCTGAACACCGGCTGTGTGTTTATGTGACTCCGCTTGTAGGGAGCTGACCACCGTGTGTGTGTGTGTGTGTGTCACAGAGAGGAGGATGTTATCAACATGGCCGTGATGAGAGATGAATGGCGTCCCCAGAGGGGGGCGGGCCCTCGGCTTAAGGCCCCCCATGCACATGTGCACGCCACTCACACCCACTAAAAAATATGACTCCCGGATATGACCCTGGGAGAAGCCTTACAGGAGGTTAAATCTGCCCTGGGAGAAGCCTTACAGGAGGTTAAATCTGCCCTGGGAGAAGCCTTACAGGAGGTTAAATATGCCCTGGGAGAAGCCTTACAGGAGTTAAAGGCCAAGAGCAGACATGGAAGCCTCACTTGAACCCGACCGGGCGGTGACAGACACACATGGAACCGCTGAGCCTGCAGAGCATCTCTAACCTTTATGAGGGCTGGAGCTCATTGCTCAGCCTCAGATGGTGGGGGGGGGGGGGGGCTGCATCAATCTGACAGGCGCAGGTAAAAGGTTAATGTCTTCCCATTTGTAACTATTTGCTCTTCGTCGTGCCGCGAGCCCTCGAGTTGTGAAGACTTCATAAATCTCCTGCCGCAATCCTAAAAACTGGAGACAGGCTGATTTACGGCTCCACCCTCCAACCGGCTCCTCATCCTCTAGCCCCCCACACACACACACACACACACACACACACACACACACACACACACACACACACACATACCCACACCTCTATCCTCTTTGCTGAAGCAACTATTCCCTCAACTCTCTTTTTTTTCACTCCCCTCTCCAGGTGTCTGGACTCTGACTTAGCACCACAGCTATAGCCAACGAACACACACACACACACACACACACACACACACACACACACACACACACACACACACACACACACACACACACACACACACACACAGGAAAATTGATCTACTTCTCAGGAGGGCTAACAGGATGTGACATCCTGTCAGGCTGACTGGGGGGCAGTGTGTGACTGAAGGCGGGTGGTTTTCCGGTGAGTCCCTGAACACACCAGTTTTCAGGGTGCTGGTCTCGTGCACCCTGAAAACCGACGCGACGCCCGAGGGAAAAGAAGCGGGCCGACGAAGCGGGCCGAGCCGGGTTAGTTTGACCCGAGCGTCGGGGGTTCGCTTGTTTTTCATCAGCTGACAACTTGCATTGAGCGACGCTGCGACGCATTCAGGAGCCAAAATGTTTCCTTGTGTAAGATATAATTTGGCTAAAATTACAAACTTTCTATTTGGAAGTTTTTTGTTGAGAAACTTGAACAAATGTAATCGTTTGGCATGAAATCAAATATATATATTTATATATAATGTTACATTTTACTACTTTTATATATAGAATATTACCTTTTACTACTTTTATATATATGAAATATTACTGTTTCCTACTTTTGTACACATATTACATTTGACTATTTATGTATAAAATATTACTTTTTACTACTTTTATATATAAATAAAATATTACTTTTTACTAGTTTTATATACATAAACTATTACATTTGACTACTTTTCACTCCATAAAATATTACTTTTCCGACTTTTATCTGCATAATATTACCTTTTACTACTTTTATATATGAAATATTACTGTTTCCTACTTGTATACACATATTACATTTAACTACTTATATATAAAATAATAACTTTTACTACTTTTCACTCCATAAAATATAACCTTTACGACTTTTAGATATATAATATTACCTTTTACCACTTTTATATACATAAAATATTACCTTTTACTACTTTTATTTACATAAAATATAACATTTTACTACTTTTATATATATAAAATATTACTGTTTACTACTTTTATATATATAAAATAATACCTTTTACTACTTTTATATAAAATATTACCTTTTACTACTTTTATATAAAATATTACCTTTTACTACTTGTATATAGATAAAAAATACCTTTTACTACTTATATATATATAAAATATTACTGTTTACTACTGTTATATACATCAAATATTACCTTTTTCTACTTTTATATAAAATATGACCTTTTACTACTTTTTAATTTATATTATTACCTTTTACTACGTTATATAACCAAAGGGAGCAGGTGTGAAAGGGGGAGGGGGGGGGCTTCAACCTGCACACCTGAGGCACTAACACACCTCTCACCCCGTCACCTCTCTCCGTCTTCTCTTTGTTTTCCTGCCTCTTGGCCATGTGCTGTTTCTCAAGCTCCGCCGTTCCCGTTGCACTCTGGGTAAACCTCCGACGGGGCGACTTTGAAGCCGCGTCCAACTTCTCTCCGTGTGCGGCGCGGAGCCATAAAAAGGGAACTTGTTTCTAAAAGACTCTTTATTGGGTTTTTTCGGTCGTCGAAGAAAAGGAAACGTTTTTTTCTCGGATGTGTTTGTACTCAAAATAGCAAACTCGTCGTTCCCCGAGTCGTCCGGCTTCCAGAGGTTCATGAAGTGAGCCCCGATAATCCTGTTCGACGGCCGAGGCGAAGATTTCTCCACGATGCACTGCAGTAAAAACAAACAGTAGCGCGGGCCGGTGGCTTCTGGTCCCGGTGAGACCGCCGCCCCCCCGACACCTGCGTCCTCCTCGTTCGTGGTTACGGTCCGACCGCCACGAGCCTCACGGCGCGCTGCCGCTGGATCCTGATGCTTCTGCATCGAAAACGACAAGTTTGATTCATAGAAATATATTAAAATGTAATCAGCACTAAAATCTGTCTAATCCTGCACCATGTAGCATGTAGCGCAACATGTAGCGCAACATGTAGCGCT
This sequence comes from Pseudoliparis swirei, assembly GCF_029220125.1. Taxonomy (NCBI): domain Eukaryota; kingdom Metazoa; phylum Chordata; class Actinopteri; order Perciformes; family Liparidae; genus Pseudoliparis; species Pseudoliparis swirei. The sequence goes on from NC_079399.1 coordinate 3,572,268, forward strand.
ACACTACATGTTGGTTGCGCTACATGTTGAGCTACATATTGGCTGCGCTACATGTTGAGCAACATGTTGAGCTACATGTTGAGCTACATGTTGCGCTACATGTTGAGCTACATGTTGGCTGCGCTACATGTTGAGCTACATGTTGAGCTACATGTTGAGCTACATGTTGAGCTACATGTTGGCTGCGCTACATGTTGAGCAACATGTTGAGCTACATGTTGAGCTACATGTTGAGCTACATGTTGGCTGCGCTACATGTTGAGCAACATGTTGAGCTACATGTTGAGCTACATGTTGAGCAACATGTTGAGCAACATGTTGAGCTACATTTTGCTTGCCATACATGTTGAGCAATATGCTACATACAGTGCTACTTGTGGCGCTAGATGTTGAGCTACATGTTGAGCTACATGTAGCTCGCTCTACATGTTGAGCAACATGCTACATGTTGAGCTACATGTTGAGCTACATGTTGGTTGTGCTACATGTTGAGCTACATGTTGCTTGCCATACATGTTGAGCAATATGCTACATGTGGCGCTACATGTGGCGCTACATGTAGCTCGCTCTCCATGTTGAGCAACTTAACGAACCTCGTCATTGAACTCATGGACTCCTCCTCCCAGAGGCTGGAGCCTCGTGATGCATTCAACAGCCGTGGGACGGCGGAGCCTCGGCCTCCTCGCCTGTGTTCAGGTAGGAGGGTCTGAGGAGGGTCTTATTGCATCTGCAGGACGCGGTGTGGGGGGTGGCACACCGACGCACACGCTGTGGTTTCTCCTGCGGCCTCTCACCTCGTTGAGGCTCTGACCACCGCCCCCCCCCCCCAATCACCTCCCCCCCCCCTCCCTCCTTCCCTCGGGGATCACACAGCGTTGGGCACTCACATCCTCGGCTGTTGGGCAGAGAGCCAGCAGCTGGGGGGGGGGGGGGGGGGGGGCAACGCATTAAGTAATCCGAGAGGAGGATTCATTGAGGAGGAAAGGTGGAAACGTGAAGAGGGGAAGAGGAAATAGGAAAGAGGAAAAGGTGGCGGTGGTTACCTATCACGTACTTTATCATACACAAAAAGGAAGAGAGCTGAGGAGGAAAGGCCTGTGAGCTGATGGATATATATACATATATATATACGTATATATATATATATATGTATATGTATATAATATAGCCACCCCTCATTTGAATATTACTTCATCATGTGCAACATTATTGTCATAAATCTGTGCAATATTACCTTTTACTACTTTTATAAATATAATATTACCTTTTACTACTTTTATAGATAGATAGATAGATAGATAGATAGATATATTTATTTGTCGTTTGCCAGAGTACAGGTACAAAAGCATCGAAATTACAAGAAAGGGTGGATGAAAGATTACAGCATAACATGAGGGAAGAAGAAGAAACCAACCCCACCCTATGCCGAGAGGGGTACAGTGTGGGAAGGAAAAAACACCTTAGCACATAAGCACATACATTTTAGACATGACTTGCAACGTAGGAGGGAAGGGAGGGGAGGTAATCCAACAACTGGGTGATCTAAATCCATCCATTGGGGCAGAAGGTAACCAGCACCGACAAGCAGCCAGCGGTCCGGCGCCATCACAGCAGCGCCAGCCCCGTCCGTCACACTGGGGGTAAAAAGCAGGCGAAGGCGTGGGATGGGGGGAGGAGGGTAGTGAATGCAATCAGTATTATTGAAAGTTCGTGTGTGCGTGTTCTGGTATGTCGTCCTCCCCAGGCCACAACAGACAGAGTTCTCCAGTCCATAGATGGTCGTTGCTGGAATAGCCTTGAAAGGTCCTGGGAGAAAACAACCACAGGTGTCTGGTCTGTGGAAGAAGGGAAGGAATGAGGTTCTCACTTCAGCGATTCAGGAGTTGTTGTCCAGTGACCTTGGCCAAGGCCCGTTCTGGTTGAGGGAGCAGCAGATAAGATTGGGATTGTTTGGTCTTCCAGCAGCTACATCCAATTTGCACCTATTCCACCACTTTCCTCTCCATTTCAATCAATCCAATTTCGTCGGGCAGCCAGGGGGCTTTTAACGGCTGTCACCGTTTCCTTTTTTCCGATAAACCAGGGCAGCGCCAATCCAAAACAAAAATCATATTCCCGAATAGGTAGATGTCATCTCGTCCTCCACGGAAGGCTGCTAGGCACACCGTCCATCGTGTAACCAGCTGCAACGTCCCGGCAGGACGGGCAGGTTCCCCAACCAAGCTTCGAGAAGGCGGTGTCAGTGCTTGAGACCAGTTGACCAGTTGATCAGATGATCAGTTGATCGGTCCATGGTTTTTAGTTCGAAGAGCGATGAGGAGAGAGTCTCTCAAGTATAAAACAAGACAAGACATTATACATATGATAATATCTTTTACTACTTTTATATAAATAAAATATGACCTTTTAACTACTTTTATACATATGATAATATCTTTTACTACTTTTATATATATATGAAATATGACCTTTTAACTACTTTTATATATATATAAAATATGACCTTTTAACTACTTTTATATATATTATATTACCTTTTACTACTTTTATACATATGATAATATCTTTTACTACTTTTATATAAATACAATATGACCTATTTCTTTTACTCATAAAATATGACCTTTTTACTACTTTTATATATATATATATAATATTACCTTTTACTGCTTTTTAATATCAATATCAATCGTCTATCTTAGTTTTAATGTTGTTTTTTGTCACTTCTTATATATTTTGTTGTTGTATTTAACTGTTTCCATTTTACTCTTACTGTTAATCTACATGATTTATTTTACCGTTTCTAATTGTTCTCTCAGTATATGTTTATATTTGTATTTAATTGTTTTTGTGGATTAATAATAATAATCTATTCTGTGTTTATTTGACCTGTTTTTACTCTTTTAGCCGGCGTGAAATGAGACGATACAAAATAAACAGAAAAAACCCTGAATTGACATCTAAAGATAAGATTATATTATATATAAACCATCCCTCGTCTCCGGCCTGGCAGCTTCACATAAACACGGAGAACCTGTGGAAGGTTCCACTCCTCTCCTCCGGGGGCCCCTTCTCTCCTCGCTCTGGCCCTCGACTCTCTTCTGGCGTCCGGCCCTGAAACGTGTTCCGCGTGTCCGTAAAGCGGAGGGCGGCGGTCTCCGGCTCGTGTTTGTTTTAGACAAACGGAATCCGTCGCCACTTCGCCCGCTTAGGTTTCCCTCTCCTGGAAGTTGGACCTTCTAGCCAGACGCTCGCGTGGGCGCGTGGGCTCTGGAAGACCCCCCCCCCCCCAAAAGACAAATCCTACCCGCCCCCCCGACGCCAACCCCGTCACCCCCTCAGCTGAGCTTTATTTGTTCAACGCTCTGGTGACAAAGTTCTTTGATTCGAGGCGGCGGGCCAAGAGGGAACGGGAGATGGAGACGAGGAGACTTCAGCTCAGGCTTGTTAAAAGTCACCAATTAGGAAAAAGGCCTCACACACAGCAAAGAAAGAAGACTCACATCAGGACGACGTCGCCATCTACAGGTCATGAGTGGAACTGAAGCCGATAAAAAAAAGAAGTTGTTCCTACATTCCCCAAAATAATACAATTACAACAAGACAAGCGTGGCCGCGGCTAAGGAGTCAACATGGCCGTCGTTTGGCCTCCTGGGCTGCAGGTGGCGCTCTGATCCCCGAGAGCTGGAAACACGGGGCCCTGTTAGTGTGACGCCGACACACAGGGGCCACAAAACGTGTACGCCGGGTGGCTCAACATGTAGCTCAACATGTAGCTCAACATGTAGCGCAACATGTAGCTCAACATGTAGCTCAACATGTAGCGCAACATGTAGCGCAACATGTAGCTCAACATGTAGCTCAACATGTAGCACAACCAACATGTAGCTCAACATGTAGCTCAACATGTAGCTCTACATGTAGCTCAACATGTAGCTCAACATGTAGCACAACCAACATGTAGCTCAACATGTAGCTCAACATGTAGCTCTACATGTAGCTCAACATGTAGCACAACCAACATGTAGCTCAACATGTAGCTCTACATGTAGCTCAACATGTAGCACAACCAACATGTAGCTCAACATGTAGCTCTACATGTAGCTCAACATGTAGCTCAACATGTAGCACAACCAACATGTAGCTCAACATGTAGCACAACCAACATGTAGCTCAACATGTAGCTCAACATGTAGCTCTACATGTAGCTCTACATGTAGCTCAACATGTAGCTCAACATGTAGCACAACCAACATGTAGCTCAACATGTAGCACAACCAACATGTAGCTCAACATGTAGCATGTAGCTACTACGCGGCTAAGGAGTCAACAAGGCCGTGGTTTGGCCTCCTGGGCTGCAGGTGGCGCTCTGATCCCCGAGAGCTGGACACACCCTGTGAGTGTGACGCCGCGGTGTGAGCCGGGTGGCAGCAGGTGTGCCAGCTGTTCTCGTTGTTTTCCTCCGGCCTGCAGCGGCTCCTTTGGGCTCCTGATCTCACAGGAAGGGAGGAAGTGGTCGAGTTCCCCGGCGGCACATCGTGAGGCTTAAAGGCCGTTAAAAAGAACGAAGGAAAATAAAAAGAAACCCAAGTGCAGTTTCTTTTTCACTCAGCGACCTTTTCATTCCTCGTGGTAGCATAAAGCTGCATTTTATTTGAGATGTGAAATCAGTGAAGGCATGTCCAGCATTTGGATCTCATGAAAGCTGAACTTACCTTAGCGTGGTGCGTGCCAAGAAGTCATGTGTCGGGGGGGGGGGGAGCTCGGTTCACGCTCAGCTGTGGCTCATATTGGGAAAACGTCCAAGTCAAGAGGCTGAAAGAGAAAAAGAGAAAAAGAAGAAGAAGAAAAAAGAAGCTTTTAAATCAATTCCACTCGCCAGTAAATTGCATTCATTTTAATTTCCTCTCCTCACAACGTTCTTCATCGGCTTCCAAGTCAAACACTCGGCAGGACTCACTGTCGCTACCTGTCAGCGGCTCACAGGGAACGCATTCCTCGATGTGGAGCTGTGAGGTGGAGAGATACCGAGTGTGTCTTTGATCCAGACCTGAACCCTGAGGCCCAGCGGCAACTATTACGCAACATGTTGTCTTCTTTTAAGAGATCTGGGAGGTGCAGAAAAAATGAGACTCCCAACGATGTCAAAATTACGCCAAAAAGGTCGCTTTATATTTCACGTCAATAATATCAAGAAGAGAATGTGCATGTGTCCCCCGAACGCCTCGTCCACGCCTTCAGGAAACCGCCTGAATAAACTCCCACACCCCCTGAACCTGGCTGCTGACCTCCAGACCTCCAGGCCTCCAGGCTGCAGACCTCTAGACCTCCAGGCGAACATTTAAACATTTAAACATTTAAACATTTCATAGACAAACAAAACCGCTTCGTTTTCTCTTAGTTCTAATACATATATTTACAGAATACATATATATATATATATATATATATATATATATATATATTAGTGCTGTGAAAAATAACTCAGTTAATTCAATTACAGGTTTAACTAGTTATTTTTTTTAACGCATTTAACGCATGCGCAGAATGAGCTTCCAATCTGTCTGTTGTTGGTCGTCGGGACGAAAAAAAAGTCACTTGCAAAATGAGCTTCCAATCCACCACTTCAATCTGAACTCTGTCCGCTCTCATGCAGACGGTCTGTTCATCGGTAATGATCCTTCCGCAGGTTCACCTCCGGAAACCTTGTTACGACTTTTATCTTACTTGTATACTTCTATATCTTTCATCCCTGTTTCTTATATTTTGTGTTTTGTTTTTTATTCTTGTGTGTTGCTGCTACTGAAATTTCCCATATATCTATCTATCTATCTATCTACTTCCTGTAGATCAGGGTCTCAACACGTCGATCGCGACCTGCCAGTCGACCGCGGCGTAGTGTTGGTAGATCGCATGACATTAAAGAGATTGGCCCGCCCCCTGACATGTTCTCTATAGCACGTCTTTGTTCTTTTATTAAACTAAACGTCTGTTGTTGATCGTATCTCCACAGCAGCATGTCATTTCTGTCTCTTCGCGTTGCGTTAACACTTATCGATCTCCGTCTGGCGCCACAGAGCTCCGTGCGCGCACATCGGGACCGAGCAAAAAAAAAGTCACTTGTCAATCTGTCCACCTGTCCACCTGTCCGGGCCGGTGAGGTTTCAGCTTTGCAGCGGTGTCCCCGCCGTCCCTTTCATCACGGCCCAGTTCATGAAGAAAACCCACACAGTCAGTTTGCCTCAGCAGCTGCTAGAGGAAGACTAGAGGCCTTTAGATTGTATCGTGGTGGAGTTAATGGTTGACAAACAAGAGAAAAATGTTCTGTTTAACCTCCTGTTACCTTTACATTTACTAACATATTTTACCCTCGGGGTCAATTTGACCCCAGCAATTAAAACCTCCAGAAAATTATTAGAATTAATATTGCTTCCCAAGTTTAAGTGTGAGGTACTTTATGTTTGTTTGTTGACTACCTAAATAGCCCTTTAAATAAATAAAAAAGTTGATATTTCTTATATGTTTGACACAGTGAAAAACAGCCTGGGGTCAAATTGACCCCAAAGAACACCGACATTAAACATTGAATGGGGTCAAATTGACCCGAAAGGTAACAGGAGGGTTAAACATTCTGTTTAGGATGAAGATGTATTAATGTTCCATATGGAAGAAAACTGCTAAATAACTGCTGAGTTGCAGCACCATTGTATAGAAGAATGTATAAATGTATATATCCGTCTTTTGTCATAAATCTCTATGTTCTCACAAAATATACCGAGAATATCGGTAATATGTGATTAATCATGATTAATCCACAAAAACCTGTGATTAACCCGATTAAAAATGTTAATCGTTTCACAGCCCTAATATATATATATACTGTAAATATATACATATATACTGTAGATATATATATATATATATTCACAGTATATATATACTGTAAATATATATATAATTACAGTATATATATATATATAATTACATTATATATATATATACAGTATATATATATATTTTATTTTAATTTTTTAACAAAGCATTGAGATATTTCTCCTAACTTTTTTCTTTCTTTTTGGGTCTCGCTATTTTGTGCCTCCGTTGCAAAATTCTGCCAAAATTCCTCTGCCCCCCCTCCCTCCCTCCCCTCCCCTCCTCCCCTCTTCCTCCCTCTCTCCCTCCCTCTCCCTCTCTCCCCCCCCTCCCTCCTTCTCCCTTCCTCCCTCCCCCTCTCTTTCTGCTCCAGTGTTGATTATTTGTCTTTTTTGTCTTTTCTTTCCTCCTAAACGTGTTATTCATCCTGTTCCCCGTGCGTCTCTGGGCACACTTCGGATCTGGATGTAAAATAAACACGCGGGCGTACTCCCCCCCCCCCCCCCCGCAGACCAGGCCTTGACTCCACGTATACCTGTAACAATAAACGTCCGTGGGATTCGGGATTGTTTATACTCATCTCTCCTGGCCCCCGTTGGAGGACGGAGGCACAACAGGAACTGGACCGTGTGTGTGTGTGTGTGTGTGTGTGTGTGTGTGTGTGTGTGCGGACGCCCACTGCGCAGCACAGGGCTGGTGGAAGCTACCAGACCGTGGTGGAGCGGAGGCTGCTGGCGGGTAGCGTGGACTCTGTCTGGCAGAGCCGGCGTTTACCTTGGAGAGACCCCAACCATCTGCATGCTATAAGGACTCAATGCCAGCTCCATGTCCAGCAAGGCAGAACCCTGAGTGTGTGTGAGTGTGTGTGTGTGTGTGTGTGTGTGTGTGTGTGTGTGTGTGTGTGTGTGTGTGTGTGTGTGTGTGTGTGTGTGGCTGCGTAAGAGAAGCAGACAGACAGACTAAGACGGAGTAAACACAGCCCCTGCTGTGCAGGAGACATCTCGGCCTCCTGCACACGACACTCATTTCCCATGTTAGCGCTTCGTTTGTGGTTCAAGCTTTTATCACTTTTGATCACTTTGGACTCTGTATACGTCTCTAGTAGCAACAAAGACCTGTCAATCACCTGGTAGCCCCGCCCTAAAGCATCCCCTGCTATACTTTATATGTTACTAGAGATTGAGACATAATTGATGCCCCCTGGTGGTCAGGAGAGAGAATGCAGCTTTAACAAATGAAGCAAATACTTCTATACAACCAGAGGAGTCGCCCCCTGGTGGTCAGGAGAGAGAAGGCAGCTTTAACACGTGAAGCATATACTTCTATACAACCAGAGGAGTCGCCACCTGGTGGTCAGTAAAGAGAATGCAGCTTTAACACATGAAGCACATACTTCTATACAACCGGAGGAGTTGCCCCCTGGTGGGCAGGAGAGAGAAGGCAGCTTTAACACATGAAGCAAATACTTCTATACAACCAGAGGAGTCGCCACCTGGTGGTCAGGAGAGAGAATGCAGCTTTAACACATGAAGCACAGACTTCTATACAACCAGAGGAGTCTCCATCCTTCAGTATGCCCTGTGCTCAGACAGAGACCAGGATGAACCGTGGGAACCTTTACGCTGTAAAGCGTCTCTCTGTTTTCGGGTTTCAGCTCTGCAGAGAAAAGCTTCATAAATAATCTTGTCGGCGTCTCGAGACGCAGCAGACGCCTTCGACCCGACAAGGAGAATTAAAAGCCTTCATTACTCTCCAGTCATCCGGAGGGGGAAACGCACTTTTTATTTTAACAACTCGAGACCGTCGCAGCGCGGCCGTGGTTCTGGTCCGATCCGGCTGCGTCGGCCTCCTGATGAGCTTTCCAGAAGGATGTGGGACTCACACACGTGTGGCAGCTGCTTAAAATAAAGTGACAACATTTAATGGGGTTTCAAACCTCAGCAAGTCGCTGCATATCCTGCCAAGGGAGGGGGGGGGGGGGGGGCTGATGGCATCCACCCAAAGAAACCTCCCGGTCTCTATCGAACAGGACATGGCGGAGCGGGCCTTCAGCCCGGCGCCGTCAGGGGGCCTGGGGGCAGTCAGGCGTATCGAGAGGTGCGTTTTCCCATCAGCGGGAGATTTGTATTTAATATATATATAAATATATATATTTATTATATATATCTATATTTATACGTGCACATACGTCAACGTGGAAAGCTCTCCTGGCGATCAACGGCGTCAGAGAAGTGGAGTTAAACCCAACAGGGTCCAGTCGATTTGGGAGGTCTATATTTATATATATATATATATATATGTTTTCATTATGATAATAAAACTTTTTCCCCGTAGTCAAAACACTGGAACCGATGCAGACTGATTTGCTGTGGTTTTTCCAATTATTATCATTTTTTGTTTGTCTGTTTTTCGTTGTTCTTCACTCCTTTTCTCTCCTTTCACTTTTCTATTGTATCCTTAATTTGTAAAATCTAAATCTATATATATATATATTTTTGTTTTCTTCCCTCATGCAAAACATTCTCTGGAGGGTGTAACTAACATGTTATATATATCGCTTCATGTCTTTGGGCTCGACGATCGACGGTGAAAAGAAGGGAAGAAGTGTTGAGTCACACACACACACACACACACACACACACACAGAAGAGAGAGAGAGGAACTCAGAGACGGAGAGGAAATGCAATTACTGTCTGTCTGGGCGCAGCGTTCCTCGACAGTTTCGGCCAATTTCACGCCAATTTCGACGAGTCGACAGGTCGCGTGTAATCATAACGAGCACCTTGATGACGTCACAAGAGCCCCCCCCCCCCCCCCCCCATCAGCTGCAGGCTATTCCCACGTGGGGTTTTTCTCTCTTCAGCTCAAAGGCCCAGCGGCATGCATGCAGGAGTGTGTGTGTGTGTGGGGGGGGGGGGGGCTCTGACAGGTTATGGTTGAGAGGTTTTATCTTGCAGACGGATAGCAGCTCTAATTGAATGTCTGCAGGGCGGGTTGCATACCTCTGAAGTGTGAACGTTTTTTTTTTTTTATGTCTACAGTTTGTAGAAATCCTCTGAGGCAAAATATATATATAATTGATTTTAATTGACTTGTCTCAAACAGACATACACAGACACAAAACAGTATAAATAAAACTGTACTTTGTTTATTAAAATACCTGTATCATAGGTGTTATTTCATATTTGATCAGGAGTTTTTTTAATTGTTCACAATCCAGAAGACACAACCAGATATCATCAAGTTGAGATGTCAATTATTTTCTTTTATTATTATTATCTTTATTTAAAAAGGAGACCATGTAGAGTTATAACATAAATGTCACCATTTGATGCCATATACAAACATTAAACAATAACAAACATACAACAACAAAACACAAACAGTCCAGGATGAGACACACTTCAACAGTATATTTGGTAAGAGGAACACAAAATACCCACAATGCAAAGCTAAAGTACAGAACATTAAAAGTAAGTAACACATACTAGTAAAAGTAAGTAATAAAAACCACAAATCGTAAATAAAGTGATGAATCTTAAGAACTCTGTTTATTTATTGACTCTTCCGAAAGAAGGAATCCCACTGACCTTTCCTTGAAGGTCACGAAGAGATCAAACAGGTCGAACACGTCTCATTTCGTAGGTACACCTGTCCAGGTAAGCCCCGCCCCTAAAGCATCCCCTGCTTTATGGTCTGACTCTAAATGACCATAAAGTACGAAATGATGACATCATGCTGTATAGAAGAAGACTTGAGACTAGAGAGACATAAACTCATGTTTACAATGTTTACTGAGTGAATACATCAAGTCGAAAAACAACAAAATCATCATAAACTTCCATGCAATCAAGACATGATTGGCGATGCGCCCCCTGCTGGCCAGTAGCGAGAATGCATGTTTTAAGACGCAACCAGAGGATTGGCATGATCATTTTGTACAGATTTGAACTATTTCACAGGATGAAATGGGACATTTTGGGCATCCCGTGGCTCCACGCTGCTGCTTTAGACCAGTCCTGATCCACAAAGTTTATCTAAAAATATAATCATCCAAATCAAGAGTTTTTTGCTTCTGCTTTTCCTCCCAAAAAGTTTCATTTTCTCAGAATATAAAATAAAAAATAAAACAGAAGGTGTCGCGTACAGATACCGCAGAGGCCAACACACACACACACACACACACAGACATGTTCACCGACACACACGTGCACACACTAACCGGTCCGACATGATTAAACAGATCGCCCCTTTGTGCCTTGATTGAGCCGAGAACTACAGGAAAGTGCCAGAGTTCACTCACTCTGTTAAAACATGGCCGCCGTCAACGTTGTTTTTTCTCGCTCACATGGAAACTACATTTATCAGACCTCTCATGAGCATTCGGGTCGAAAAAAACCACAAAAAAATGAATGAGTGTGATTATTTATGTGAAAAATAAACACTGAAACTGTATGCCTCAGTGGAAACGGGGTTGTTGTGGTTCCACCTCGTAGATTGTGGGATTTTTAACATGATACCGTACAATGTAATTTAATTTATGATGATAAATTATATACAGGCGTTACAGAAAAGTCTGAAAGGGACATTTGTCTTCGTTCTTGTCGTTTTAAATGTAAAGATATGGGTTATTGTTGTTACTTGAAACTGCACAGAGTGAGATTCACCCTTACAATTGTCTTTATTTTTATTTATTTATCAATTTATGTCATTAAATATATTTTTATTAGCTTGTCATTCCCTACACCATCACATCTATATTTGCCTATAATCTGTATAAGTGAGACATCACGCTGTAATATTGTAAAAGTGGTCCGGAATGAATGAGATGAGCAATGCTGCCCTCTAGTGGTGAGAGTCCGCCATGCAAGTTCATGACATTCAATTTTATCCCCATTTCCTATTTTGTAGAAAAGTTCAGGTCTAAAAAAAAAAGTGGATTAATAATAATAATTAAGATCAACAAAAAAATAAGCAGCTATAATTTTAATAATGTTTGATTAATATTGTATTTAATGCAAAAGTATGCTTTTTGTTCTGGTTCCAGCTTTTTTAACCTTTCTCTGGTAGAAAATGTGACCGTGGGGTCGTGACCCCGTTTGACCTGAACACATGTTGGGTCATCGACAATGACATACGCATCAGATGTAAACGACTCTTTTAGCATATTTTTTTCCATTTTTTTAATACTTGAATCACGGAATAATAATCTGAAGGCGTAATTACATTTTGAATAATCACATTATGCATGTAATTTTAAATAATTGACACAGTAGATGGCATTAAACTAGAAAATGAACATGTGGTTTTCTTCTCTCCTCGTGGCATATTTAATATTCCCTCGTGATAATTGTGTAGAAGAGCAGCTGATTTTTGTTTTTGTTGAGGAAAGTATTATTTGGGCTTTAAAAAAAAGAATTAAAAACAATGCAAATTAGAGAAAAATACATGAAAATCATTTTCTTTTTTTGTGGGTTTCTCCTCTGCAGATGAAGCAGATGAATTATGAATAAAAGTATTAAACCGATTTATACCTCATCTGCACCAGACTTCATTGACCACAAGGCAGCAAATGGAAGAGAGAGTGTTTTACATTTATTTTTCTCTTTCTCTATATTGTATATATATTAGGGCTGTCAATCGATTAAAAAAATTAACTAATTAATTAATTTCATTAATCGCGATTAAAAGTTTTTTTTCCTTCTTTTTAAAGACAAAACTTCACACAGAGCTGTGTTTCAAAGAGGCTCCTACCTATAAAGTTCCAGCGAGGTATTTAATATCGTGGATGATAAATTGTTTCTTCAGTGAAACATCCAGATTAGTAAAAAAAAAAAAAGTATATTGAGACCCCATTGGTCCTGTCATCTTTAACATGAACAGCAGCAGAACCAGTGGCCTTGGTAACTGACTGACATTCAAATATGTCACGTTAACCCTCTGGAGGCTGGGGGCATTTTATACATTTTACAAAAAAATGTAAATTCACCTTTTAAAGGCGTTTGCATGTGACACATACCCACGTGTTCTACATCAAACATTCCAGAACAATCTCAGCTCTATTCAATGAGGCTCAGTTGTCCTGGTGCCGTGTGCTCTGCTCTCTGACTGACAGGCTGCTAAATGAGCCTAACCTGAGGTGGGAGGTCCTTTGTGATTTACTGAGTGTTCATTGGTTGTTTTTTTCGCTAAATGTTGACAGACAAACGGATTGACCAATCAGGGTGAAGGTTTCGTGTGACGAGTTCTTTCCGCGCCGCGTCACCCGACACGTCGCCCCTCCGTTCCTCTGTGTATCAGAGGGGGAGACGGGAGGAAGGAGAAGCAGGAGGAAACACGACTGATTCATCCACGAGTTAAACTGATTTCTGCTCTTTATTTTCGCGGAGAAATAATTGTTTTAAAAGCGGAAACAGTGTTAAACCGTACTGCCGCGGTTTGACACTCGGTTTGAGTGTAAAAACTTCAACGAACACCGGAAGTAAACAAAGTTGCGTTAATTGCGTTAAAATATTTTAGTGCGTTAACGCGGCCAAATTAATCGCATAGATTAACGCGTTAACGCTGACAGCCCTAATATATATATTACAAAAATCCAGATCTATGATATTGCCCGCATGACATCATTATGCACACAGATAGATGGATAGATAGATGGATGGATGGATAGATAGATAGATGGATAGATGGATGGATGATAGGTAGATAAGTAGATAGATAGATGGATGATAGGTAGATAGGTAGATAGATAGATGGATGGATGATAGGTAGATAGGTAGATAGATAGATAGATGGATGGATGATAGGTAGATAAGTAGATAGATAGATAGATTGATAGATAAATGGATGGATGATCGGTAGGTATGTATATAGATAGATAGATAGATAGATGGATGGATTGATGATGGATGATAGGTAGGTATATAGATAGATATACATGAAAAGTGCCCAATATATACAATATAATAAATGTAAGAAAATGAATGAATCCATTCTAAGATCTCAGCTAAACATCTATAACGTATTTCTCAGTTGACACAAAGGCTTATCTATAAATAAAGCATATTTATCTTTGTAAATATAACAGCTTGAAGCGTGCCAGCTGGACGTTGACCACACACTGCTGATAACTTCACTGAGCTTGGAACGCTTCAGCTCTCCAGATAATTACCAACAATCACACCTGAGATGCTTCCAACGACAGGCTGTGGTCTGACCTCAGGGGTGGGTGCTCAGAGTAATGGAGGGGCAACACAACCCCACATCCACTAACAACCACGACACCTGCTGATTAAAGGTATGCGCAATTATTTGACTTCATTGTGAACAACCAGGTTTTTGTCTCCAGTCTTGTCCAATTATATTTTTGTTTTCATTCTCCAGATTCTCTGCGCTCTTTTGTTTGAGGGGAGGTCGTAATTTCTCTATCGGAAAATCGGAGGTTGAAAGAGACGTTTCCCAGCAGCTTCTCCCTGTGGTGTGTTCGCAGGTCGCTGCTCGCCACTCGCCACTAACACACAAAATGGTTCTTTAGAGAACCCTGGTTTGAAAGGTTCTTTGTGGAACCAAAAATTGTTCTTCTATGGCATCACTCTGAAGAACAATTTTCGGTTCCAGATGGCATCTTAATTTTTTCTGTGTGCACGCTTTAAAAATACCCCGGTATATATATATATATATATATATATATATTTGTTTATATATATGTATATATATACTATATATATACGATATATATATATATATATACTATATATATATATATAGTATCTGCTTCTTCTTTTCTCTCTTTTGCTTGCGCCCAGGGTCCAAAGGGCCAACAACACAACAGGGGGTAGTTGCAGCATCTGTCCACCAGGATGAACACGTTGTGTTTCTGGTCTCAACTCCTCAGAGTCCCATTGAAACTTCCTCTGTTGCCCTGACAAGCTCTTTCATGAATGCACCAACCGTTCTTTTGACACCTCACACCTCCGGCTCCATCGGCCTCCAATCAACACCTCAAGAACTCGCCGCGAGTCCCTTTTAACCTTCGGCGGGCCCCGTCCGTATTGTCACGCCGTCCACTTTTCACTCCGGGACTGAAAGGTGAGATATCTCGTTGATAATCGACGACTTCATTCCTGACACAATCGATCCAAAGCTGTGAAGAAAGACGACGTCAAGAATGAGAAAAATCAATCTCGGAGATACGGTCATTTTCTGTTCCTCCGGGCATTCGTGAGATCAAGACTTCTTTCTTCGTTCCCCCTGATTGCCCGTGTCACTCAAGAAGGCTGTGGAGTCACACAGGTGTCAAACACACGGCCCGCGGGCCAAATCCGGCCCGCCACATCATTTCATGTGGCCCCTGACAACTTGAAAGACTTATAATCACCTTTTCTTCAAGAAATGTAAGAAAAATATCCCGTGCTTTTATTTTGAAGGTTTCAAATTAAATGGATTTATGTTATAATATTAGAGAACATTTC
Organism: Pseudoliparis swirei; assembly: GCF_029220125.1. Classification (NCBI taxonomy): domain Eukaryota; kingdom Metazoa; phylum Chordata; class Actinopteri; order Perciformes; family Liparidae; genus Pseudoliparis; species Pseudoliparis swirei. The sequence goes on from NC_079399.1 coordinate 3,587,612, forward strand.
TTATGTACGATACTTCTACACTCAAATAAACAAATACAGAGTTATTTAACAATATGTCGGGTGGTAGTTTCTATGTTTCTATGTTTCAGTGACAACCTTTTGAGGGAATCATGATGCTGATGTGGTCCCCGGTGAAATGAGTTTGACAGCCCGGCACTAAGAGATAATAATGATCAAATAATGACTTTCATGGCTTCAGTCCCTCTGGGTGTGATACATTTAGGTAAAAATATACGGCGAGAGACGTACATTTGAAAAATAAGTTTCCTTCTGCACATCATCTCGTCTAAATGATGGGAAGCCGTTATTATTAACATTATATAACATTACAGGCAACAGGCATGAGGCCATATGGGGTTTTAGAAATACTGAGTATCACCACCCAGAGTACAGTCTTCATTTCAATTGAATTTATTTGGCTAACTTCCCCAATAGAATTTGGATGTATTTAGACTTTTTCTCCCTGATGTAATCAAATTGGAATATAATTATCCTGAAAATACAGAAAAATGAGCCATAAAGTTCATCGCTTTGTTAGTAGAAAGTAAAACCCTGAGAATAAGCTCTCCATTGAGCGAGGCCGTTGTTCTGCACGTCCACCAACCGGAAAAAAAAGTGTCTGCTGGAAAAAATGTATGGGAATGGACATTTAAAAAAATAAACTTACATCGAGTCCACACATAAATGTATGCTGAGCCAGCAAAGAGGATTAAAGATGATGTATCATGTCGGAGTTAAATTATGGAACAAACGATAACATAAATATAAGAGTGCAACTCATTTTGGGTTTTCAGATTGTTTTGAGGATTACGAGTGAATTCTATTTATTTCTCTTTAATGTCTCGTTATCTTGAGGATTATTTAATTCACACGACTGTCGGATATAAATAAATACGTGTTACACCTTATGTTGTGGACTCGATTGTATTTCTTTACTCATTGTATTGAGACGAAATAAACCATTCACTGTGGTCACTGCCTTGTGTCTATGTGTTGTTTCCTCTGGATATTTAGTATTGTTGTTGTGTTTTATTTTGATCTTTATTAATCAGCGGCCATCTTGTTCCTGCTTGTTCTCTGGAGGTTCAGGAACAACCCCTCTCTGTTGTTTGTAGGTATAAATCAGGATTTGGGTTTAAATGAACTCTTTCTGCAGAACGCCATGAAGGAAAACTCCAAAAAGAAGGGAACGTGGTTTCTGAGGGTCAGGGGTCACCACCTGGCTTTTAAATTAATGTTTTGGCCACCAGAAGTGAAATAAAGGGGGTGGAGCTATATAAAGCACTTTGTGTTGTTGCCTGAATCACATTTGAGGGGGTCCTTCTTCTTCTTCTTCTCCTTCTCCTCCTCCTCCTCCTTCTTCTTCTTCTTCTTCTTGTTCTTCTTCTTCTTCTTCTTCTTCAGTAATAAAAAGTAGCATTAGTTGTTCATTCTTCTTCTTCCTCCTCTTTCTTCTTCTTCTCCCTCCTCCTTTCTCCTCCTCTTTCATCTTCTTCTTCCTCCTCATTCTCTTCCTCCTCCTCCTCCCTTTTCCTTCTTCTTCTTCTCCCTCCTCCTCTTTCATCTTCTTCGTCCTCCTCATTCTCTTCCTCCTCCTCCCTTTTCCTTCTTCTTCTTCATCCTCCTCCCTCCTCCTCCTTCGTCATCTCCTTCTTCCTCCTTCTTCTTTTTCTTCAGTAATAAAAAGTAGCATTAGTTGTTCATTCTTCTTCTTCCTCCTCCCTTTTCCTTCTTCTTTCCTTCCTCCTCCTCCTTCTTCTTCCTCCTCCCTCCTCCATCCTCCTCCTTCGTCTTCTTCTTCCTTCTTCTTTTTCTTCTTGTTTTTCAGAAATAAAAAGTAGCATTAGTTGTTCATTCTTCTTCTTCCTTCTCCCTCCTCCTTTCTCCTCCTCTTTCATCTTCTTCTTCCTCCTCATTCTCTTCCTCCTCCTCCCTTTTCCTTCTTCTTCATCTTCTTCTTCCTCCTTCTTCTTTTCTTCAGTAATAAAAAGTAGCAATAGTTGTTCATTCTTCTTCTTCCTCCTCCTACTTCTTCTTCTTCCTCCTCCTCCTTCCTTTTCCTTCTTCTTCTTCCTCTTCTTTTAAACCTTTTAAATATGGAGGTGGATCCACTGGTGACGTAACGCTGGCTTTAGTGATGTAGAGTCTCCTCAACTTGTGAGTGACGCCACCCTTCAGACCGTGGAGCTGCCCTCGCGACGCGCATTCCGCTGGTTCCACGGGAACGTCGCGCGCCTCCGCGCCTCCAGACCGGCTGCGCGCGAGGACAGGTGGACGTGACGGCGGCGCGGGGCACATCACTTTCTACTTTTTCCTCCAAGACGGATCGTTTATTACTCTCTTGATACCATTATTTTATGTATTGTTACGGTCTGCTGCTCTTCAGAGATGGACGTCTCCTCCTCCACGCTGTCGTCCGCCGCGGACATCGGCGCCGGTTTTTATCTGCTGTTCGTTGGTGAGTTAAAAAGCTTCAATTAAACTACATGAACAATTAGGCAATTAATAGTTGCATGTCTGGATTGTGAGAGTTGCAAACGGGATTTTTTGTAAAGGTCAAAATTATACTTAATCCCATTTTTACGCACGTTTGGTTGCTCGATGAGCGTCTTGGAGAGGAGAAGTCTCTCAGTGTTCTGCCTCTGCACAAGCGTTCACACGACACGTGAGTCCTGGTTAAGGTTATTATGGGATGCCCTCCAAATGGCGTTTCATATAAGACACGGTGCTGTGTGTATAGTCCGTGTAATGGGGTTCACATGAGCTCTCAATGCGCATCCAGGCGGTTTGCAGTGAGATGAATTAACTGGCGTGGAGACGCAGCCTCGTGACGCAGCTGGATTCCTGCTGCAAGTGCAGGAGGGCTCTAATTGAACGCAGCCAATTAGTAATCAGCATTGGGATGTGACACACACACACACACACACACACACACACACACACACACACACACACACACACACACACACACACACACACACACACACACACACACACACACACACATACATGAACTGTATGGAACAACGCCGTGTTTATATGTGGCCCAAACAGACAACATCTGACCCTGATCAGGCACGTGCACAGATAGAGCCCTAGTGGTGCTCAAGCTCCTCCCCTTTGCCCTGGATGAGTAAAGTGCCCTTTTTGCTGGAGACACTTTTTTTTCATTCATCAGTATTTAAGAATAAAAGTTACTCTCTCTGTCATCAAGTCCCCCCAAATGTGTTTTAATATCCGACGGGGCATTTATTTGAGTTCTAGTGAGAATTTCGCCCCGACATGCTCCGCGGCGCTCACGAGCCCCCCCCCTCCCGCCGCGCTCCTCCCTCCTTCTCCTCCACTTCCTCCTCCGCGCAGTGCTCCTCGCGCCACCAAACGGGTGCACCTCCTTCTCCTCTGACCCGCAGCACCAGACAAACAGGTCATGTCGGTGTTTGTCCCCTGACGTTGTTTTGTGATAAATCAACCACAACATTAGCGCTGCTGAAAACATGACTTCACAACTGGTCCGACGTTTCCTAAAAAAATAAACAAAAACTCACGAAATTCGTGATTTCAAAGCCTTCCAGCTGTTTACTGACGTTAGTTATGTTTAGAGAATAGAGAGAGAGAGAGAGATCATTCTTATTCCGTTCTATTTAACGGGCTAGGATTTGCGTGGCCAGACTGAAAATAAAATCATAAGGCCTCTCTGGTATTGTTCAGAGGGCCGGGCCAAATGTGGAGGTGGGCCGTATCCGGCCCGCGGGCCTTAGTTTGAGGACCACTGCTCTTGGCTGTTGTCTATTAATATCTCTCATTTTGAAAATGAGGTCAGAGGGCAGTACGGATCGTGTCAGACCAGGAGGGCAATAGTGGCTGGCATGACGCCCATTAGCCAATCAGAACGCTTGTACTGTTGTTGCTATATAATAATTTGTCTTTATTCATAAAGAAAATGTAAGCTAGCGGTCTGATGCTGCCAGAGGAAACGCAGGTCGAGGACAGCTTCATCAGTGTATTGCTGCTTATGCTTCAACTCTGTCCGAATTTTCTTTTGGCATTGGGTGCCCTTTTTTTTGGTTTGAGCACCTGCCCCCCAAAATGTCTGTGCACGTGCCTGACCCTGATACATAAATTTAAAATCCCATCATGCACTACGGCCTTCTCAGCGTGGAGTGGGTTGTATTCCTGTCCCGCTCTGAAGGAAAACTTTAGTTAAAAAAACACCAAACGGCTCGAACTCTCTTCTTTTACTTTAGATCTACATCTTCCCGAAACTGACCGTAAATCGTCCGGCGCCGGCTCCGGGACGACTTAAGTGACCCGCCCTCTTCCAGTTCCAGCTGGCCGATAATCACCTTTCACAAGAATCGCTCTGAAAGAGAATCAATGGGGACACCTCCGAGTGACCGCCACTGCTTCGGTTCATGGGGAAAGAGGAGTTTTAGACAAAAAGGCACCATCTTTATAAAAGTGGTTATCGGCCAGCTTGAAGAGGGCGGGTCACTTAAGTCGTCCCGAAGCCGGCGCCGTCCGGTTTACGGTCAGTTTGGGGACGATGGAGATCTAAAGTAAAAGAAGTTTTGAGGTCAATTCTATCACATTTGATTAGAAACCTTCCACATGAGTGACACAGACCTGGTGATAATGGCACGAAATTCCTTATTTTAAAGAGAAAGTCCCGTTGGCTTACAAGCTCTCTACCGGGTGGACAAGATGAGTCACCGTCGGTTTGATTGCGAGAGCTTAGAACTAGAGATGCTCCGATCAGGTTTTTTGGTGCCGATCACTGAAATCAGTATCTGCCGATCCGATAATACCGATCACCGATCACTGTGTCGATTGAAGCATTCTATTTATTGTGTAGCACTATTTATGAAAAGAATTATTCTTAACAACATTGGTTTTGTATTTTCAGAATTTACAATTTAAATTTAAATTTAGTACATAAAAATTGTTTGATTGCCAGTGTAGGGGATTTATGTATGGAACACATCTGCATCAGTCGTTTCCTGGAACTCTTGGGGAAATCTATATACAGGACTTCAAATAATCAGAAATGTGCTTTTTAACATACAAAAGTCTGACCTTTATTTTTATAAACTCTTCCTTGGTACAGTAAAAATGTTTTAATGTTAGCATCATTTAAGCTAAATCTCAGAAACGATCTATAAAGATACAAAATCAGTTCATTGTTTACTTTTATTTGTTAGTGTATGATTTGTCGACATCTTATTTTGAAAAACGGATGTTTTTTCACGCGGTTCTTTCCGCTAACTTTGCGAAACCGGATGTTGTGTCACGTGAATCCTTCCGCCAACTTTATCAAAACCCTCGCGCACTCCCGATCAAATGCATGAACAGTGAACATCAGTCTATAGGGGCACAGAAATGTAAGTGTCGGCTGAGTTGACCACGGAGATCCGAGTGTCGGCTGAGTTGACCGCAGTTCGGCGGGACGGGGACGCCGCTCGGTGCGTGAGGATCCCCTCGTGGTCCTCTTCACTCTGCGGCCCTCGCCGGGCGCATCGTCTCCGTTGCGGTTCGCCGCGATTGAAACGTCTCTGATAGTTCTCGCCGATTTTATGTCATCTGATCGGCCAAGTTTGATCGGCCGTTTTGAGAATGCCGATCAAAACCGATAATGGGAATATCGGCCGATATGGATCGGCGCCGATCAGATCGGAGCATCCCTACTTAGAACACGTCGTAATTATTCATCGGCCGTTAAAAGACCAACTGGTTCATCTCGAAGAGAGTGAGCGTAGAGAGTGCTTCTCGTATTTGTATAGGCTAACACGGAGGTTAGCGTCTCGCACTGGTTCCTGTCACACCACAAAAAAAGGCCCACGGATTGTTCAGATTTTCGTAGATCACGACCTCCGTGGTAAACACATGTTTTTATACGGACACGTCGGATTCAACAACAAGACTTTTAGGATTTTTCAGGTTATAAATGAACGGCACCTGGGGTATAAACTCCCCCAAAGTGGTATAAACTCCCCCAAAGGGGTATTTACGGATGTATTTTATATATCGTATGCAAAACATTAAAATACATTTTTAGTTGGTGTTAACCACAGACCTTTTTTTCTTCTTCTGGCATCGAACCCAAAACCACCACAAGGAGTTTTTTTAGGACTGATTTCTGCTGCAACTCCAAAGTGGACGCTCCAATTAGAGGTGAAGAGCCTCAAGCTAACGAATTATCTTTAACTCCTTGAACACAGAGTCCTATAATTACTCTGCATGCTAATCGTTTGCTACTTTCCCAGCGTTGCCGATGGTGGTAGTTGCCTCCTGAAGGCATATGAGTTGGTGCCTGGAAACTGGCATCTGAGTTTGTGAGGTGTTAGAAATTAAATGTATTTTGCTTCGGAAACTCCTGGTTGGGTTAAGTGGTAGGAAACAGTCAACGTGTTAAAGGTCAGGAGAAAAGAACGATTTTATCTCGTACTGCAGCCTTTACGGCTAATGTAGTGGCAGTGTTGGTTCCCCCTGAAGTTCTTCTCTATGCATTACTAATGGCCACGTGGGCCGAGGTGAGAGCAGCTATGACATTTAAAAACCTCCTAATAAGAGCATTCAATTCCCATCAGTCACTTTTTTCTCAGGGGGTGCTGTGATATAATGCTGTTGTCTCCGTATGAGTGGTAGTATGAGATATTTACCCATTTATTATTCCAAACAGCAAAAAAGGAACCAGTGTTGGTTGTTCGGAACAGTTATGGGGAAACAATTATGTTTAAACTGTGCTGGGGAACGCATTGAAACCCCTTGAAATGCATTGAAATGCTTTGAAACTCATTGAAACCCCATGAAATGCTTTGAAACCCATTGAAACCCCATGTAATGCATTTAAACCATTTGAAACTCCTTGAAAATCCCCTTGAAATGCATTGAAACCTCTTGAAACACATTGAAATGCTTTGAAACCCCTTGAAACGTATGGGAACGCATTGAAACCCCTTGAAACGCATTGAAATGCTTTGAAACCCCTTGAAACTTATGGGAACATATTGAAACCCCTTGAAACGCATTGAAATGCTTTGAAACCCCTTGAAACTTATGGGAACATATTGAAACCCCTTGAAACGCATTGAAATGCTTTGAAACTCATTGAAACGCATTGAAACACATTGAAATGCTTTGAAACTCCTTGAAACCCCTTGAAACACATTGAAATGCTTTGAAACTCATTGAAACCCCATGAAATGCTTTGAAACCCCTTGAAACACATTGAAATGCTTTTAAATGCATTGAAACCCCATGAAATGCTTTGAAACACATTGAAATGCTTTGAAACGCATTGAAACCCCATGAAATGCTTTGAAACCCCTTGAAACACATTGAAATGCTTTGAAACGCATTGAAACCCCATGAAATGCTTTGAAACCCCTCGAAATACATTGAAATGCTTTGAAACGCATGGGAACGCATTGAAACCTTCGAAACAGTTCTTACTGGAATTAGTGTTTGGGTAAATAAAGGTCCTCTGAACACATATCTGAACGCAATGGTGAGTGCCGACGCATCCCTAGCGGACGACCTGAACTCATTTTATGCACGGTTTGAGGCTAGCAACAACAGCGCTAGCTCGCCGGCTAACAACAACACCGTTAGCGTAGCCGAGGTGAGTTCTACCGCTGGGGATGAACACACACTCTCTGTGACCGAGCACAGTGTGAGGAGGGCTCTGTTGAGGGTGAACACCAGGAAAGCTGCAGGTCCAGATGGCATATCTGGGCGAGTACTGAAGACCTGTGCTAACCAGCTAGCTCCAGTGTTCACCACAATATTCAACCTCTCCCTGGCTGAGTCCGTGGTCCCCGCCTGCTTCAAGAGATCCACTATTGTCCCTGTGCCCAAGAATGCTTCTCCAGCATGTATGAATGACTACCGACCGGTGGCCCTCACCTCGGTGGTCATGAAATGCTGAGAGGCTGATAAAGGACTACATCTGCGCCTTCCTCCTTCCTCCATGGACCCGCTGCAGTTTGCTTATCGCCCAAACAGATCCACGGATGATGCTGTCTCCCAGGTACTGCACACCACACTCTCTCATCTGGACAGCCAGAGGGGGGGCTATGTGAGACTGCTGTTCATTGATTATAGTTCAGCTTTCAACACCATAGTCCCCTCCAGACTGGCGGCAAGCTGATTGAGCTGGGACTGAACACCCCCTGTGTGCTTGGATCCTGGACTTCCTGACCGCCAGGCCACAGGTGGTCAGGGTGGGCAGACACCTCAAACCCCTCACCCTGAACACAGGATCCCCCAGGGTTGCGTCCTCAGCCCCTACTGTACTCCCTGTACACACATGACTGTGTGGCCAGGTTCAGCTCAACACCATCATCAAGTTTGCGGATGACACAGTGGTGGTGGGCCTGATCTCCGACAACGGCGAGAAGGCCTACCTGGAGGAAGTTGCTGATCTGTCACTCTGGTGCCAGGACAACAGCCTCATCATGAATGTCACCAAAACTAAGGAGCTGATTGTGGACTTTAGGAGGGTACAACAACAGAGGACGTACTCACCACTGGGGATTAACGGGACTACTGTGGAGAGGGTGAGCGGGTATAAATACCTGGGAGTCCACATCACCGAGGATCTGACATGGTCAACGAACACAGACACTCTGGTGAGAAAGGCAAGGCAGCGCCTCTACCACCTCAGGCAGCTGAGGAAATTTAAAGTTTCCCAGAGGATCCTTCAGTCCTTCTACTCTGGAGCTGTAGAGGCGTCCTGACAGGAAGCATCACAGCCTGGTTTGGCAACTGCTCCGCTCAGGACAGGAAGGCTCTGCAGAGAGTAGTGCGTTCGGCTGAGCGCACTATTGGAACTACACTCCCACCCTGCAGGACTTGTACACCAGGAGGTGCAGAACCAGAGCCGGCAGGATCATGAAGGATCCTCACCACCCCAACAACAGACTGTTTCAGCTGCTGCGGTCAGGCAGGCGCCTCCGTAGTCACGCTGCAAGAACAGAGAGACTGAGACGGAGTTTCTTTCCTCAGGCCATCAGGACTGTGAACTCCGACCTCACCAGGACCCCCACATAGACCCACACAACTGCCCCTCTTAGGCACACACACACACACACACACACTTACTGTAAATATTGTGTTGTTTTTTATTGTAAATAGTGTGTACTTGTTGCCCTTGCACATTCCTGCTGAGCATTGCCACTTTCATTTCACTGCACACCCTGTGTGTGTATGTGACAAATAAAACATCTTGAATCTTGAATCTTGAATATCTGTGCATCGAATTGATCGTCAATCTCCCTCCCCCTCCCTCTCTCCCTCCCCCTCCCCCTCCCGTCCTTCTCAGCCGTCTTCTCCATCATAGGAAACCTGCTGGTCCTCGTCATGGCGGTCAAAAGGTCGTCGCGGCTGAAGCCTCCGGAGCTGCCGAGCGTGAACCTGGCGGTGACGGACCTGGGCGCGGCCGTCACCGTGTACCCTCTGGCCGCGGCGTCCGCCTGGAGGCACCGCTGGCTCGGGGGGGGGGATGCCACCTGCGTCTACTACGCCGTGGCGGGCTTCTTCTTCGGCATCGCCAGCATCATGAGCCTGACCGCCTTGGCCATCGTGCGTTTTGTCGTGTCGCTCAATCTGCAGTCGCCCAGTGAGTCACCCGAAGGCTGGGGGAACGCCGATAAGAGAACGCTGCCTGTCACTCAATGCCCCAACGCCATTATTCAAGGGGTAACGCCTTATATAAGAGCGAGGGATATTTCAGAATTAACCTTGAAAATAACAGATCTACTTTGGTTGCTTCTACTTAATATTTCCAGCATTAGTATTTAAAATGGTCTCAAAGTAGATGAAGTATGTGTACATTCAGATTTGTATTCCTTTGGTCACCGTCTGTGTCTCTGAGTGGCGGATGGATCTACATAGTCGCGAAATATTTCGATCTTTTATCATTCGGTCGTTTGGCATTTTGAGAAATAAGCTTCTTTTCTTTTTCGCTGTCTTGCCAAAGATTATACGAGTAGAATGATTCCATTCTCATGTTTGTCCAGTACATGCATGGCTATGGCCAGTTAGCGTAGCTTAGCATAGAGACTGAAAACATATGGAAACAGTTAGCGCAGCTCTGTGAAAAGATAACTCCCTGCTTCTCATGTTTGTCCAGTACATGCATGACTATGGCCAGTTAGCATAGCTTAGCATAAAGACTGAAAACATATGGAAACAGTTAGCCTGGCTCTAACTTACTTCTGACTAAGGAATGGACCCAATGTTGCCAGATGAACGGTTTCCCCCTCTTGTTTCCAATCTTTAATGCTAAGCTAAGATAAGCTAACCATATTTAATGTCAAACTGTGTATTTGAAAGGTTAATAACGGAAAGAACGAGTTAGCCGGCGTAGAGTCGGGTTGGTTTTGTCGTCGGCATCGTTAGGTTCCAATGCACGAAAAAAAAAGCTACCTCAAGCTTTGACTTTACAGTTGGTGCTTCTTAGTATATTTAGTTTTTATTTGTTTTTTTTAAAACTTTGTAAATATGTTTTACATATATATCATATATACATATCATATATATACTTTGTAAATATGTTTTACATATATATGTAAACATTTATACATATATTTATGTGTATATATACACATATTTATACATTTTTATTTTTAAATTAATAAATATATTAATATTTAAATAGATATTTATATGTATATATATACATATATAATTATTTAAATAGATATAATATATTTATATATATTATATATTCCCCTGCAGTCAAGCAATATATATATATTTATGTATATATATATTTATATATTTTTTGTATTTATTTATATATATATGGATAATATATTTACCTGCAGTAAAGCGATTTGTTTTTCAAACTTTCCCTTTCAATGAAGATGTTAGTTTTTGCTGCGTCACGTGTAGCTTCTTCTTTTATGGCATCTTGTAACGACTGTGTTGACCGCCTGGAATTATTCCCCAAAAACATTAGTGAATGTAGAGCTATGACCCCTCGTGTATCAATGTGTGTGTGTGTGCACTCCACAGGTCAAATATATATATATAAAAATAATTATGCCTTTATATATATCTCCAAAATCAAACTAAAAACAGGTATATATATATGTATACATAAATAATTATGCCTTTATATATATATAAAATTATACTTAAAACAGCTATAAATATATAAAAATAATTTATATATATATACTGTATACATAAATTATTCTAAAAACAAGTATATATATAGACAAATTATGCAAAAACATGTATATATAAATAATCATGCCTTATATATATATATATATATATAAATGATGCTAAAAACAGGTTTGACGGTGCTAAAAAAGTGCGGTTGTGTAATTATTAGAACTAACCAGACAAATGTAGCACGCTCTTTAGCTCTGCTAGCAGATAGAAGCTACATTAGCTGCTACTAGCATCACACCAGGAGGAAACTCATCCAGCTGTTGGTGACCCGAGTTGCTTTGTGAGTAATGTTGGCACTACGCTTTTTTTGACAGAGTAGAAGAATGCATGGAATAAAGCAAAAAGCAAAAGAAGAAGAAGCTATTGCTGGTCCAACAGTATTATGCGGGTAAACATTCCTTTCTCATTATGAGGTAATTACATTTGAGTGTGAAGCAAACAAACCATGAGCTCTACAGCATTATCTACCTTAAATATGGAATTAAATATAATTGAAGGTGATCAGAAGGCAGAAGACCGGCTCAGAGTCGGCTCAGCAGGTCACAGGGTTTCCATTTATGTAGTTATATTTATTACACCACACGCTCACCGGAGACCGAAGAGCTCCTAACCCCCAGCATGCACCTGGCCGACATCTCATAACGTCCTCTATTCTGCAACGAGGAGGCGATCGGCTCCTCCTGCTGTGTGTGGCTTCCCATCATCACCTGTTCTAAACCCTGGGAACAGAAGGGGGCGGAGCCACCCGGCAGGAACGCCGACGCCTCCAAGTCAAAATGATTCACACTCAATATTTGACAACGTTTGATGTTTATTGCCATTCAGTTCAAACTACTAACTTTATTGTAATAACTGAGGTGATAACGCACATTATCGTTACACACGGTCGCATCGTTGCGCTTCAAGAATCACGCGTACAAAAATATACCGTCATCAAAAAGATTGAGATCACTGATTGACCTCCGAGCTGAAGCTTCATGAATTAAACATGATGCCAGGGAACCAAAGGAGTCATGTCCATACGCACCCGGGGGGGGGGGGGGGGGGGGGCTACTCCAACACCCCGGCGCTGATAACACCCTCAGTCTGCAGTGTCAGACATATTTGAAGTATTACACTCATATTCTTGCATTTGTAGGATTAAAGTATTAAATAAACCGGTAAATATACCTCAGAATGCAAGAAAAAGGGAATTCACTGCAGAGGAGTTCTTACATTTTTAAGTGATATGAGCAAAACTAAAAACGCGCAGTTTGAGACGTCCCCGTTCTTTCTTTGTGAAAGTGAAAGGACCCAAAATGGGCAAACTGTGAGGTCATCATGAGCAACTCAAATCAAATGTCTTGAAATGCAACGTCAGAACACCAACTGGGTTTTAATCTTTAGAACTTGTGTATTAACGGTGAAAAATGACATTTTCTTGTGTTTTTTACAATCTTATGAGACCGCGACGTTGCATTTGTAGGATATTTGAAGTATTGAATGAACTTATAAATAAACCTCACAGGCTGCAACAAGAGGGAAATCACTGCAGAGGGTTCCTCACATGTTTAAGTGACGGCTTCAACTCCTCGTGTGAGACGTCCCCGTTCTTTCTTTGAGAAGTGAAAGGACCCAAAATGGGCAAACTGTGAGGTCATCATGAGTAACTCGCATATCAAATGTCTTGAAATGCAGAGTTACGGGTAGTTTTCTTAGCTATTTTTCTGTGTTTTTTTCGACACCTGTACAAAAAGCCCGAGGTCGGAGGTTTCTCCGCCGGTTGGACGGAGCCGTCCTGGAGGAGGTCACATGGCCCGCCGGAGGGTTTCCAGGCTCTTCTCGATGCGGTCGATCACCTCCACGGCGGCCTGCGGGATCCTGGTCCCGGGGCCGAAGATGGCGCACACGCCGCTCTGGAACAAGAACTCGTAGTCCTGCAAAACACACACACACACACACGGGGAAGGTGTGACACACGGTTTCATCTGGACTGCAGTTAATGAGAACTCCATGTGAGAGAAAGAAAGACATGGGATGAGAAGATAAGATCAAAAGCAACCAGGTAAGACGTAGTAATGAGCCTCCAGGTGATGGAGGACATCCATTAGTGTGGGAACATGAGCACACGCACACACACACACACACACACACACACACACACACACACACACACACACAGAGAGATAAAACCCTGGAGATAATGCCTCGCACGTTCTGAGAAAATGTTTTTTTTATTGATCGACGGGCGCCACGGCGAGCTCCTCTCCTCTCGCCCCCCCCGACCTCATCAGAAACCCGTCAACAGGTCACTCACCTGCGGCGGGATGACGCCTCCGCAGATGACCAGGATGTCCGGCCGGTTGAGCTTCCGCAGTTCCTCGAGCAGCTCGGGCACGAGCGTCTTGTGGCCCGCGGCGAGCGTGCTGACGCCGACGCAGTGCACGTCGGCGTCCACCGCCTGCTGCGCGACCTCGAGCGGCATCTGGCGACGGCAGAGAGCACACGGAATCAGCTTTACGGCAAATATCTTGACTTGTCTTCACAAGAAAGGCCCGTGGTCGACTAATTAGAGCGTTTCAATGAGCCGGTAATGAATTAAAGTCTCTGGTGAGTGGCCTCCGAGCAGCTTTAATTAAATAGTCATTCAAAAACTCCCATTGCAAGTAAGATCAAATTAAAAAACCATAAGGGGAAAACCGATAATTAAGAAGCGGCGTCGTCTCATTGGAGCAGACGGACGAATAGTGTTCCGGTTTATTGAGCTTTAGGAGTAAATCCTAAATAGTCCTGACTTTAATACTTTAATACTACTACAACTATATCCATTTACATTTTAGGGGACCTTGTTTTTCTTTTTTATAAAGAGTACCTGATATCTGACATATATATATATACACACACATACATTCACATACATATATATTATAAATATATATATTTTTTAATACTTTATTTAACCAGATGAATCCTGGTCTTGTTAGTATTTTTTTAAAGAGTACCTGATATCTGACATATTTACATATATTCACACATATATATATATATATGTGTATTTTTTTATACCTTATTTAACCAGAGGAATCCTTTTTTTTTTAAAGAGTACCTGATATCTGACATATTTATATATATATATATTTCTTCTTTTTTTAAATACTTTATTTAACCAGATGAATCCTGGTCTTGTTTGTATTTTTTTAAAGAGTACCTGATATCTGACATATTTACATATATTCACACATATATATATATGTGTATTTTTTTATACCTTATTTAACCAGAGGAATCCATTTTTTTTTTAAAGAGTACCTGATATCTGACATATTTATATATATATATGTATATATAAAAAAAATTTTAGACTTTATTTAACCAGAGGTATCCTTTTTTTACGAGTACCTGAGATCTGACATATTTACACACACATATATATATATATATATATTTACACACACATATATTTATATTTATATATATATATATATATATGTGTATTTTTTTTAAACCTTTATTTAACCAGGTGAATCCTGATCTAGTTTGTTTTTATTTTAAAGAGTACCTGAGCTCTGACATATTTACATATATTCACACATATACATGTATGCATAAATAGATGTTTGCATATAGATACATGCATCTTTTTTTTTTTTACAACTGACTGAAGAGCTTCAACGTTCTTTCCCTGACCTGAAACAGCGGCCCGATGTCCACGTCGAAGCCCAGGTCAGCGAACCCCGTGGCGATGACCTTGGCGCCCCGGTCGTGGCCGTCCTGCCCCATCTTGGCCACCAGGAGGCGAGGGTTCCTGCCCTCGAGCTTCTTGAACTCTGCAACTCTGGAATGCAAGAAGAAATCAGCCGGTGCGTGACGATCGTAGAGACGCCGATGAGACGGGCTTCACTCCTCTACCTG
Organism: Pseudoliparis swirei; assembly: GCF_029220125.1. NCBI lineage: Eukaryota > Metazoa > Chordata > Actinopteri > Perciformes > Liparidae > Pseudoliparis > Pseudoliparis swirei. Next base: position 3,602,684 of record NC_079399.1, read on the forward strand.
TTGAGGGTCCCGAGGATCTCCTCGTGCTCCCCGAATTCGCTGCGGTACGCGCCGCTCACCATCCTGGTGCTGGCCTTGTGCTCGCCGAACACGATCTTCATGGCGTCGGTGATTTCACCGACCGAACATCTGGGAGAAAAAAAAAAGTAAAAACAATGAGCTGAGCGATGATGAACAACGAAAGATAATCCAGTGAAGTCAAGTTGTTCCATTTAATAAAATGAACCCAAAGCAAAGTGCTTTATTTTGTCCTTTATCGGTTTCATTTAATTACCGTCTGTGTCACACGGGAGGAAGATGTTCCCTCGGCTCATTTTAACAATACATTACATTTATAGAGTGCTGTTCTCGACCCTCAGAGAGGCTTTCACCGTGACCACGACTTAATAAATACAAAGCAGCGATCTAGTGACTTTGAGGTCATTTGCAAGTCAATCATTATCTCTAAACCCTCATGCTGTTCAGGTCCCTGGAGATGGGAGATGGGAGGTGTGTGTGTGTGTGTGTGTGTGTGTGTGTGTGTGTGTGTGTGTGTGTGTGTGTTATCATATTGAGACGCTTGAAGGTCTGACGGTAGATGTTGAAGTGCTTATAGATAACAGAGACTTGTGTTAATTTCTGCTATGGTGCCTCTCATCTTGTGGTCTGTGATCGGCAAGTGTGTGTGTGTGTGTGTGTGTGTGTGTATGTGTGTGTGTGTGTGTGTGTGTGTGTGTGTGTATTTTAAGTATGCCGGCAGCTGTAAAGAGACATTTATCTCGAATGACAACATCTGTATCCAAATACGTCAAGATTCAAGATTCAAGATGTTTTATTTGTCACATACACACACAGGGTGTGCAGTGAAATGAAAGTGGCAATGCTCAGCAGGAGTACACACTATTTACACAAAACAACACAATATTTACAGTAAGTGTGTGTGTGTGTGTGTGTGTGTGTGTGTGGGCAGTTTCTATGGGGGTCCTGGTGAGGTCGGAGTTCACAATCCTGATGGCCTGAGGGTCTCTCTGTTCTTGCCCTGCCTGAAAACAGTCTGTTGTTGGGTGAGGATCTTCTGATCCTGCGGCTCTGGTTTGCACCTCTGGTGTACAAGTCCTGCAGGGTGGGAGTGTGGTTCCAATAGTGCGCTCAGCGAACGCTACTCTCTGCAGAGCCTTCCTGTCCTGAGCAGCGGGGAAAACCAGGCTGTGATGCTCCCTGTCAGGATCCTCTGGGAAACTTTAATTTCCTCCAGCTGCCTGAGGTGGTAGAGCGCTGCTTGCCTTTCTCACCAGAGTGTCTGTGTTCGTTGACCATGTCAGATCCTCGGTGATGTGGACTCCCAGTATTTTACCGCGCACCACCTCCTCACAGTAGTCACAATCAGCTCCTTAGTTTTGGTGACATTCATGAGGAGGCTGTTGTCCTGGCACCAGAGTGACAGATCAGCAACTTCCTCCAGGTAGGCCTTCTCGTCGTTGTCGGAGATCAGGCCCACCACCACTGTGTCATCCGCAAACTTGATGATGGTGTTGGAGCTGAACCTGGCCACACAGTCATGTGTACAGGAGTACAGTAGGGGGCTGAGGACGCAACCCTGGGGGGATCCTGTGTTCAGGGTGAGGGGTTTGGAGGTGTGTCTGCCCACCCTGACCACCTGTGTAAACGTAGCTAAAGTTAAGACTTCTAAAGTCGATGGATTACGACATGATGTATGAATAGAAACACACACACACACACACACACACACACACACCTCGCTCGTGCTGCATCCACAGCCAGGGCCAGGAGGTTGCCCTCCCCGGTCCGGGCGCACTCCTCGATGGCCGCCAGGCACTTCTTCACGGCATCCGGGTCACGACTCTCTCTCACCTGCAACGGAGACCGGAGAAAACCTCCCGTTGACACGGTGTTTATCCAGCTAACGTTGACACGGTGTTTATCCAGCTAACGTTGACACGGTGTTTATCCAGCTAACGTTGACACGGTGTTTATCCAGCTAACGTTGACACGGTGTTTATCCAGCTAACGTAGACACGGTGTTTATCCAGCTAACGTTGACACGTGTTTATCCAGCTAACGTTGACACGGTGTTTATCCAGCTAACGTAGACACGGTGTTTATCCAGCTAACGTTGACACGTGTTTATCCAGCTAACGTTGACACGGTGTTTATCCAGCTAAAGTTGACACTGTGTTTATCCAGCTAACGTTGACACTGTGTTTATCCAGCTAACGTTGACACGGTGTTTATCCAGCTAACGTTGACACGGTGTTTATCCAGCTAACGTTTACACGGTGTTTATCCAGCTAACGTTGACACAGTGTTTATCCAGCTAACGTTGACACGGTGTTTATCCAGCTAAAGTTGACACTGTGTTTATCCAGCTAACGTTGACACGGTGTTTATCCAGCTAACGTTGACACGTGTTTATCCAGCTAACGTTTACACGGTGTTTATCCAGCTAACGTTGACACGGTGTTTATCCAGCTAACGTTGACACGGTGTTTATCCAGCTAACGTTGACACGGTGTTTATCCAGCTAACGTTGACACGGTGTTTATCCAGCTAACGTTGACACGGTGTTTATCCAGCTAACGTTGACACGGTGTTTATCCAGCTAACGTTGACACGGTGTTTATCCAGCTAACGTTGACACGGTGTTTATCCAGCTAACGTTGACACGGTGTTTATCCAGCTAACGTTGACACGGTGTTTATCCAGCTAACGTTGACACGGTGTTTATCCAGCTAACGTTGACACGGTGTTTATCCAGCTAATGTTTACACGGTGTTTATCCAGCTAATGTTTACACGGTGTTTATCCAGCTAACGTTGACACGGTGTTTATCCAGCTAACGTTGACACGGTGTTTATCCAGCTAACGTTGACACGGTGTTTATCCAGCTAACGTTGACACGGTGTTTATCCAGCTAAAGTTGACACTGTGTTTATCCAGCTAACGTTGACACGGTGTTTATCCAGCTAACGTTGACACGTGTTTATCCAGCTAACGTTTACACGGTGTTTATCCAGCTAACGTTGACACGGTGTTTATCCAGCTAACGTTGACACGGTGTTTATCCAGCTAACGTTGACACGGTGTTTATCCAGCTAACGTTGACACGGTGTTTATCCAGCTAACGTTGACACAGTGTTTATCCAGCTAACGTTGACACGGTGTTTATCCAGCTAACGTTGACACGGTGTTTATCCAGCTAACGTTGACACGGTGTTTATCCAGCTAACGTTGACACGGTGTTTATCCAGCTAACGTTGACACGGTGTTTATCCAGCTAACGTTGACACGGTGTTTATCCAGCTAACGTTGACACGGTGTTTATCCAGCTAACGTTGACACGGTGTTTATCCAGCTAACGTTGACACGGTGTTTATCCAGCTAACGTTGACACGGTGTTTATCCAGCTAACGTTGACACGGTGTTTATCCAGCTAACGTTGACACGGTGTTTATCCAGCTAACGTTGACACGGTGTTTATCCAGCTAACGTTGACACGGTGTTTATCCAGCTAACGTTGACACAGTGTTTATCCAGCTAACGTTGACACGGTGTTTATCCAGCTAACGTTGACACGGTGTTTATCCAGCTAACGTTGACACGTGTTTATCCAGCTAACGTTGACACGGTGTTTATCCAGCTAACGTTGACACAGTGTTTATCCAGCTAACGTTGACACGGTGTTTATCCAGCTAACGTTGACACAGTGTTTATCCAGCTAACGTTGACACGGTGTTTATCCAGCTAACGTTGACACGGTGTTTATCCAGCTAACGTTGACACGGTGTTTATCCAGCTAACGTTGACACGGTGTTTATCCAGCTAACGTTGACACGGTGTTTATCCAGCTAACGTTGACACGGTGTTTATCCAGCTAACGTTGACACGGTGTTTATCCAGCTAATGTTTACACGGTGTTTATCCAGCTAACGTTGACACGGTGTTTATCCAGCTAACGTTGACACGGTGTTTATCCAGCTAACGTTGACACGGTGTTTATCCAGCTAACGTTGACACAGTGTTTATCCAGCTAACGTTGACACGGTGTTTATCCAGCTAACGTTGACACGGTGTTTATCCAGCTAACGTTGACACGGTGTTTATCCAGCTAACGTTGACACGTGTTTATCCAGCTAACGTTGACACGGTGTTTATCCAGCTAACGTTGACACGGTGTTTATCCAGCTAACGTTGACACGGTGTTTATCCAGCTAACGTTGACACGGTGTTTATCCAGCTAACGTTGACACGGTGTTTATCCAGCTAACGTTGACACGTGTTTATCCAGCTAACGTTGACACGGTGTTTATCCAGCTAACGTTGACACAGTGTTTATCCAGCTAACGTTGACACGGTGTTTATCCAGCTAACGTTGACACAGTGTTTATCCAGCTAACGTTGACACGGTGTTTATCCAGCTAACGTTGACACGGTGTTTATCCAGCTAACGTTTACACGGTGTTTATCCAGCTAACGTTGACACGGTGTTTATCCAGCTAACGTTGACACGGTGTTTATCCAGCTAACGTTGACACGGTGTTTATCCAGCTAACGTTGACACGGTGTTTATCCAGCTAACGTTGACACGGTGTTTATCCAGCTAACGTTGACACGTGTTTATCCAGCTAACGTTGACACGGTGTTTATCCAGCTAACGTTGACACAGTGTTTATCCAGCTAACGTTGACACGGTGTTTATCCAGCTAACGTTGACACAGTGTTTATCCAGCTAACGTTGACACGGTGTTTATCCAGCTAACGTTGACACGGTGTTTATCCAGCTAACGTTGACACAGTGTTTATCCAGCTAACGTTGACACAGTGTTTATCCAGCTAACGTTGACACGGTGTTTATCCAGCTAACGTTGACACGGTGTTTATCCAGCTAACGTTTACACGGTGTTTATCCAGCTAACGTTGACACGGTGTTTATCCAGCTAACGTTTACACGGTGTTTATCCATCTAACGTTGACACCGTGTTTATCCAGCTAACGTTGACTCCACAGACGTAATTCAGCAGATACAGAGTATATGAGTATATGAACGTGTCTAAAGTGTTACTAATATATCATAAATATATATGCCTGTGTGTGTGTGTGTGTAGGTATTCTTTAGACACATTTATGGCCCACAGACCTTTTTCAGCTTTTCTATCTGTTTCTGGCGCACAGCGGTGTTATCGATCGCCAGCACCTCCACCGTCTCCTCCTTCTCGAGACGGTACTTGTTCACCCCGACAATGACCTCTGACCCTGAAGAGACACAAAGAGGGGGGGGGGGGTTACAGCTACATGGAACAAACCTTCTCAGGGTGTTCTCTAAGGCAGTGGTTCTAATGAAGCCTCTGTGAAATATTGTTCTCACCCGAGTACCCTGACTAGTGCAAAGCATTTTGGGTTGAAAAAAAGATGCAATACGCAGCATTTTGCATACAATATAAAATATATACATTTCAGTTCATAAATTGACACTTATATTTAATTGAATATAACTAAAATAACTATTTTCAAAGGCGTTACATTTGTTTTAAACAGATCTCCCTCGCGGGTCTTCACGTACCCCCATTTGAGAACCGCTGATCTCATGATCTATGAACTTTGAAAGCAAATATTTTTACATAAATAAATAAATACACGTGAGAGAAACCGTGGGCAGCATCCGCTGCATTATTTCCTGCCTCCATCCATCAAGAAGTCAATTAGCTCCAGGAGGGGAAGCTACACGGTCTGTGGCGGTTCAATCTTCTGGCAATATTTGAAAAAAGGAAATACGACAGAAAACAAACAAACACATCTCCAGCTCCTCTGAACCTTTTCGGCCAGATGGTTTGTTACGCCGACCGACCGAGACGCCGTCACCGGAAACCAAATGTGGGATGGAAGACACTGCCAGAACAAACAGTGAGCGCTGTGCATGGATCTATACATACATATGTATACGTATATACGTGTGAATATATGTTAATATGTCAGATCTAAAAAAAATACAAATTGAACTTTTAGTTTCTTTTAACTTGTCTTGTTCTGTAGATTTTGTTTGTAATTATGCGTTTCATATGTTGCTGCCTGTCTTCACCTGGTTACATAAAGGTTGAAGAAAATTTTTATAAAAATATGAATACATACAGTGGGTACGGAAAGTATTCAGACCCCTTTAAAATGTTCACTCTTTGTTTCATTGCTGCCATTTGCTAAAATCAAAAAAGTTCATTTTATTTCTCATTAATGTTCACTCAGCACCCCATCTTGACAGAAAAAAACAGAAATGTAGACATTTTTGCACATTTATAAAAATAAAAATAAAATAAAATATCATCAAATAAAATTTACTTTTTTAATTTTAGCAAATGGCTGCAATGAAACAAAGAGTAAACATTTTAAGGGGGTCTGAATACTTTCCGTACCGACTGTATGTGTGAATATATGTAAAGAGATGGACTGGCGACCTGTCCAGGGCGAACCCTACCTTCGACCCTAAAAAAATATATGTGTGACTATATCAGATCTCAGATATAAAAAATAAAAAAAGACAAAGAAGATCAAGATTTAAAAACCTATAGCCTAAAAAAATATATATATTAATATTTTTACATATTTTCTTCATGCCAAATTTGTGAATAAATTGGAAAAATTTCAGACGGGATGCAAAAAGTTAAAAACTTCCGTTTGATATTCCGCGGCCGCTCCGCTGAGTGAAGTGTGAAGCACCGGCGGCAGAGGGGACGAGATAAAGAAGGAGGAGCTTCAAGCCTCACGACGCTCATGAGATATTCATACGGTCATACCCGAGGCGAAAATAAAGGCAAGATCAAGATTATAAACCTATGAACTAAAATAAATACTATAAAAAAGGCAACGGTTAAGACAATAAATTATTTCACGCGGGGGGATAAAAAGAGTTGCACACGGGAGGTGAAGCATTAAACACGGGCGGCAGAGGAAAAGGGATACAAAAATGTAAAAAAGATGACAGACGAGCCGCTTGAAGCTCATGAGACATTATATATATATATATATATTATACATATTGTATATATTATATTATATATAGTCCTACCTGAGTCGATGCGCGCCTGCCTGCGAGCGGCACACTCCTCAATGCGAAGTTTGGGGATGCCCTCCGCCACGGCTCTGGCCATGCCCCCCACCTCCTCTATCTCGTTGATGAACTACAACGGGGGGGAAGCAAAGAGATGAATGAGCCTCCCGCCGCGTGACGGGCTCAGGCGTTTGACCCCCGCGACCTCCGCCCCCGCGCGACCGACCTTCAGCGCCGTGGCGTAGACGTCGTCCGTGAGCGCCTCCATCATGTGCGAGCCCCCCCAGGGGTCGGCCACCTTGGGGATGCCCGACTCCTCCTGGATGATGATCTGGGTGTTGCGGGCGATGCGGGCGCTCTTCACCGTGGGCAGACCCAGGGCCTCGTCGAAGGAGTTGGTGTGCAGCGACTGGGTGCCCCCGAACACGGCGGCCATGGCCTCGATCACGGTGCGCACCACGTTGTTGTACGGGTCCTACGAGAGGAGGGGGGTGGGGTTACGATGCGTTCGGGTCCACCTGGAGGCGGAGGGCGTCCCCGTGTCACCTGCTCGGTGAGGGACCAGCCGGAGGTCTGGCAGTGCGTGCGCAACAGCAGCGACTTGGCGTCCTGCGGCTGGAAGTTGTCCCGGATGAGCGTCGCCCACAGCCGGCGGCCGGCGCGCAGCTTGGCGATCTCCATGTAGAAGTTCATCCCGATGCCCCAGAAGAACGACAACCTGGCGGCGCGGGCAAACGAACGGGGAGAGAGAGAGAGAAGAGACTCAAGAAATAATGGAAACAGAAAATGAGGTGTGGGAATTATATTTGTTCTCATCAAGCCTTCTGGCAAAAAAAGAAAAAAATCATATTCAGAACAATAATAACACGATTCATTCTGAACAGATACGGAGTAACTTCCCCCGCTGTGTGTGTGTGAGAGTGAGTGAGAGAGTGTGTGTGTGTGTGTATGAGAGAGAGAGAGGGAGAGAGAGTGTGTGTGTGTGTGTGTGTGGGAGAGAGAGAGACTGTGTGTGTGTATGTGTGTGTATGGGAGAGAGAAAGAGTGAGAAAGTGTGTGTAGGAGAGAGAGTGTGTGTGTGTTTGTGTGGGAGAGAGAGAGCGAGAGTGTTTGTATGGGAAAAAGAGAGAGAAAGAGAGAGTGTGTGTGTGTGTGTTGTGCACCAAGCTTCTCCCCGCTTTGTTTACATGGCCAGGATTACTTTTAAGAGCCCGTGAGCGTGAGCGTGCCCGTGCTCGTGAGCGTGCCCGTGAGCGTGCCCGTGCCCGTGAGCGTGCTCGTGAGCGTGCCCGTGCTCGTGAGCGTGCTCGTGAGCGTGCCCGTGCTCGTGAGCGTGCCCGTGAGCGTGCCCGTGCTCGTGAGCGTGCCCGTGAGCGTGCTCGTGAGCGTGCCCGTGAGCGTGCTCGTGAGTGTGCCCGTGCTCGTGAGCGTGCCCGTGAGCGTGCTCGTGAGCGTGCCCGTGAGCGTGCTCGTGCCCGTGAGCGTGCCCGTGAGCGTGCCCGAAAGAAAGAAGGAAACTGATCGTATGGCTCTCCCTCCACTCCTCAACTCGCCAGCATCACTCCTTCCCTTTGCTCCAGAGTAACCCCAATAAGACGGAGGGATAGAAGCCAATCATAGAGGGAGGGAGGGAGGGAGGGGGGGGGGTCAGGAAAGCATAATGTGTGTCTTTGTGTGAGGCTCTGAGGTAATAGCTCAGCGTTGACGACATTCTTATCGTCTTCATATTGATTGTAGAGGTGGGAGGCGGAGCGCCGCCGGTGCTCCCAGAGATCTCCCCGAGGATTGTGTAACGCCGAGCGGTTGACACGCGGAGGGAGAGAGAGAGAGAGAGAAGATAATGGAAGTGCAATGAAAGGGAATAATAATTGGACGGCGGGCCCAGCTTCAGGGTGAAAGAGGAGTTGTGTAATTGACTGGAAAAGCCCATCTCCTCATCTCCTGTGGCGCCACATTATGGATTATTCCTTCTGGAAAAGGGAAAAGGGAGCCACGGGGAAGCTGCAGCTTCACATGGAAAGGAGCAACATGGACAGTAAGAAGAAGTCGTAGCGCGTAGCAGATCACAGCAAAGAATGTCAATAAACACGATATTTAGCACCTTTATTCTGTCTTTTAAATCCATATTCGTGTGCTCAATAGAAAATATGGATGAACAGTATTTCACGGTTCTGGAGAGGAACATCTGGAGTCAAGAGGAAAGATATTATTCATCCAGTTCATTATGCAACGAGTCAAACGTGCCCAGCGCCAGTGGAACATGAGATCAGAGATCGTCTGCTCGTTCCCCTGGTGCCAAAGGAGCGTCGTCTCCTTGAACCTCGAAACACCAGCTGGGGACGCTGGAGGCGCCAAGAGGCCACGCCCCCGATGGAGGTGTCATGGCTGATCTTGAGTCACTGATGTCTTTGCCGCCACCCCCCCCCCTCCCACCACCATCACCACCATCACCACCAGCACCGGGATCTGTGAATTATTTCTCTCATCTCCTCATATCTACTGATTAAGAAATAAAACTATAAGACTTTATACAACTTTAAAAAACGTAACTATAAGACTTTAACTATAAGACTGTATAAGACTTACCTATAAGACTTTATAAGACTTTATAATACTTAACTATCAGTCTTTATAAGACTTTATAAGACTTAACTATAAAACTTTATAAGACTTTATAAGACTTAACTATAAGACTTTATAAGACTTTATAAGACTTAACTATCAGACTTTATAAGATTTAACTATAAGACTTTATAAGACTTTATAAGATTTAACTATCAGACTTTATAAGACTTAACTATCAGACTTTATAAGATTTAACTATAAGACTTTATAAGACTTTTACAATACTTTTTAAATGGCGGCCTTTGTCATATTCAAATCTCTCGGACTCATTTTTTTAATCTTTAAAAAGGCATTCTTTGTCGGTTAACTTAAACTTAAATATCCTTCATTTAATAATGTGTGCATAATACAAATTAAGAAGGTATGAGCTTCATTACAGCTCTTTCTTTTAGGAATATCGGCCAGAATATGGCAGACCTGTGTAATGAATCTATAACTAAACGATGTATACAGTGGGTACATGTGATATTTCAGTTTTTCTTTTTTAATAAATGTGCAAAAATGTCTAAATTAGTTTGTTTCTGTCCAGATGGGGTGCCGAGAGAACATTAACGAGAAATAAAATGAACTTTTTTGATTTTTAGCAAATGGCTGCAACGAAACAAAGAGTGAACGTTGTAAAAGGCGCCCGAATACTCTCCGTACTGTACGAGTGCGACGCGCGGCCGCAGCGGTGAGCTCGTAAATATGCAAATAGAAAACTGTTCTTCTCGAGATGCGAGTGCGTTGGTACCTCGGGGCGAACTCGTCGATGGTCAGGCCCGCCTTCAGCCCGGTGCGGCAGTACTCCAGGCCGTTGGCGATGGTGTAGGCGACCTCCAGGATGGCGTCGGCCCCGGCCTCCTGCAGGTGGTAGCCACTGATGGATATGGAGTTGAACTTGGGCATGTGCTGGCGACACGGAGAGAGAGAGAGAGAGTCGCTTATTAAAACCGGCTGAGCTCGACACGACGACGACGCGGCGTCGAGAGGCAGGTTACCTTGCAGGTGTAGGCGAAGATGTCCGCGATGGCGTGCATGGAGGGCTCCGGGGGGAAGATGTAGGTGTTGCGCACCATGAACTCCTTCAGGATGTCGTTTTGAATGGTGCCGGTGAGTTTGGCTGCGGGCACGCCCTGCTCCTCGCCGGTCACGATGAACATGGCCAGCACGGGGATGACCGCTCCGTTCATCGTCATGGAAACGGACATCTTCTCCAGCGGGATGTCGTCGAACAGCATCTTCATGTCCTCCACGGTGTCGATGGCGACCCCGGCCATGCCGACGTCGCCGTGGACCCGGGGGTTGTCCGAGTCGTAGCCGCGGTGCGTCGGCAGGTCGAACGCCACGGAGAGACCCTGCTGACCGGCTGACGGGGGGGCAGGAGGTCAGGGGTCACGCACACGCTGACCAATGGGCTCCCAGGACTTTAAAACACATTTATATGACCACACATGTTGTGAAATAAACATGTAAAAGTGAGAACATGTCGTATTTAAACTAACAGTGATAATTCCAAAGCATACAGTATATATATATATATATAAAAAAATTAAATCCCAAAAGTTTTGGAAAGGTCCTTAAAAATGTGAAATTCTCATAAGTTTAATTTACAGGGTATATATATATATATATATATATAGTTTAATTTATATATATATATATAGTTTAATTTACAGGGTATATATATATATATATACCCTGTAAATTACACTTATGAGAATTACATATTTTTAAAGACTTTTCCAAAACTTTTGGGATTTAATTTTTTTTAAAGGGCTTTTCCAGGCCTGGAAAGAACTATTTAAAAAATATCAAGACTTTTCCAGGTTTTTCCATGAAAAATGGAGATACAAGGAGATCAACAACAAACAGCTGGCAGCCTTTAGGGGAGAAACCAGCCAGCAAACCGCCTGAAGGCACCGACAACACCAGGACTCAACTTGGAACGCTGAAATAATGAATGATTGGTTTATATTCTCAACTATTTTGGATTGTGCCACTTCTAAAAGCTGAAGCATGATGCGTGTCCTCTCCGAGTGGTGATTTCGCTGATGTATTATTTCCCACGGTTCTATTAGTTGACCCCCGTCCCACCCCTCTGGATCGTGGTCTACCAACTATTCATACACTCTTATTAATTAGATGTGTTGTTACTCTGTAATGCTTCATTCTGGTCACATGACGTCTATTCTTCCCTCCATCCTGGAGAGGGATCCTCCTCCGTTGCTCTCCTGAAGGGATCTTCACTTTTTTCCCCTGTGATAGGATTTTTCAGGGGGAGTTTTTCCTGATCCGATGTGAAAGGTCAAAGGTCAAGGATGTCGATCATGTCGTATGTGTAGATTGTAAAGCCCTCTGAGGAGAATTCGGAATTTATGATATTGGGCTATACAAAATAAACTGAATTAAATTTGAATAACAAGTATTTGTGGGCCTTGTAAGCTTTGGCGACCGTTTGTAAAAATGATGCTTGAATCTACATGGTTTCAGCTAAACATGTAAACAACAACAACAACAACAACAACAACAACAACTACCTTTGATGTTATCTTTGTAGAACTTGTTGCTCTCCTCCACCGTGCTGAAGCCGGCATACTGCCTGATGGTCCACGGTCTGTTGGCGTACATGGTGGGATAGGGCCCCCTAGTGTAGGGAAACACTCCTGGTAATTCATCCGGCCGGCCCTCCGAGTCCGCTTGTGTGTACACGGGCTTTATGTTGAGCCCCTCGGGCGTGCGCCAGATCAGATTCTCCGGGTTCTTCCCCTTCAGCTGCTTCTTAGCCAGACTCGCCCACTCCGGGTGCAGCTCGCTCGGGTCCCGGCGCGGCGTGGACGTGTGGATCAGAGCCGAGGAGACGGAGGCTCTCGCCAGGCGCCGGGCGGCCATCGCTGCTGCGCATGACCTCTGTGCGGTCAGCATGCTTCAAGGTCGACTCTCTCAGGCGCACATGGATCAACCTGAGGGAGGCAACGACAAACAGGTTGGAGGTGGGGAATATTGTGATGGTGGCACGAGTCAAACTTGAGTCTGTGTTGGAGGTGCTGAGGAAACGGACTACGCCTCTCATCCCCTGAACGCCACACTGAGGTCAGGAAGTCATTTCTACCTGTGGCCATCACACTATATGACTTACAACAATAATAGTAGCCACACCATGTGTAATATTAGTGACATTTCATATGCATTATTATTGACAATATCTCTCTCAATTTCATCCAAAACATAACTTTTCTATTCAAGTTTCCTTGAGGCACATACTTTGTATTTTGACTCTTTTACTTCATCTATTTGTGTTGTACCTTACTCTTATATCTATTGTTTTCTATTTTGCAATAGTGTCAGCACACAGACGTAACACTTATTCATCCTATTTCAACAGATATGGCGATAATGTTAATGCAAACCCTTTAAACAATATGCCACGTTCATGTTGCTTCGCTCAGGGGAAAAACAGTGCTTCAAATATGATAATTAAGGAGTTTTCAACTAGAGATTCTATATAGATTTTATATATATTAGTTTGCAGCATGGATATCATCCACCTAGCAACGTTTCTGATTTACAGTGAGACATGTTCGTGTCATCTCAGGTGACTTCGTTTGGATGATTGCCAGGTGAGTGAGTGCCCTTCAGGGACAACAAAACAAAATCGTGAAACGACGTTTGAGAAATCAAAACAAAAGGTTTTGCTAGCAGTCCAATGACGTTTACACTATTATACCAACCGGACACGTAGTTATCTCCTCGGTGAGTTACCGCACAGTCAGTCAGCCTCGTGTGGGAATAACGAGAGCAGGTTTTTAGGGATGTGTGACGTAACTTGTAACTTAGACGCGGAGCAGATGACAGCGTCCACGGCTACACTGTGGCTAGTTAGCTTAGCTTTAAGCAGCCGAACTAGTCATATATCTTATTTTTATCAAAGTAAAAACGCGTGTATTGATTATATCTTCAAGTGAAGTAAAACAGAAGACACAAACGTGCATGTTAATGTTCACGTAACGTAAGATGTAACCGTGAGTTGAGCTAGCTCGTTAGCTGTTGATGTTAGCTCGCGCTAGCGCAGCGTTTAAAGAAGCTAAATGGATCCAACATGAGACACTTGAGAGGTGATTAACGTTCACTACAGAGTCTTTAACGTATCTAAGTGTCATTTCCTGACCTTGCCTGTCTGTTGTGCTTTTTCCAGAGTGGTGAAAAGGCGTGTGTCCGTCCGTCCAATGACGTTTCACAACATCCCCGGTGAGCCAATAGCCGGCGAGGAGGTGAACTTTGACCCCTGACACCGGAAGTAGATGCTCCAAAACAAGCTTGTCGAACGCTGCAGAGATGAGCCACGCCCCCCCCCCCCCCCCCCCGCCGCTATGACGAGTGCATTGCGAGCACTGATCATTTAAATATACGGACACGGCAAATGTCACAAAATAGATAAATGAAGAAATACGTGTGGACACATAAATAGAGACATAAATAAATGAAGAAATACAGAAATGTAGAAATACATTTATTTAATGATGTCCTGTTGAGTTATAACTTATATTTATTAATTTCTGTATTTATTTATACATTTATTCTTGTATTTATTTATTTATTTAAACATTTATTTAAGCATTTATTTATTTATTCCTATATTTATTCATGCATTTATTTATTTATTTATACTTAGGTCATTTTAAGTCCTCCATACACTGGTGCCAGTAATGTTATTTCAAATGACGTACATGTGTTATTTTAAATGACGTAATCGTGGTTAAGTCTGTTTATTGCATTTACTTCGCAGGACGGATTCTAGTCACATATATACTTCATTATTAATGCAATGAATAGACTGCGCTGGTGTGGATATATAACCTGCCACTAGGGGGCGATGTTGCAGCAGAAGCACGTGTCCAAAATGCTGCCAAAATACTGTAACTTTTTTTCTAGTACCACTTCTTCCCTTCCTCTCAAATCACACACACGGGACACAGACTCCTCAACATAAAACATGCCATTTTTATTCAAGAGTCGGTCAATCCACTGTACAGTTCAGTACAGGATTGGGTTGTATTGTACAGGGTACACTTGCAGTGAATGTTTATGGAGGGATATAAAATATATATACTACACGTAGCGACGTCATTCAGAGCATTCAGCAGGTCAAACCTTTATCAAAGTGGCAATGCAGACAGTGGTATATAATGCCCGGTTAAGACTCGGAGCAGAAGTAGTCAGAATGTACCTTTCCTCTGCTGCTGAAACTGTTAAGGCAGTAGATGTTTTGGATTGCAATGAAGTACGGCTTTTCATCAGATGACCGATTTTTTTTTCTCCCTCGTGGTTCCACAAAATGAAATTAAACTTCAAATGAAAGTAAACTAAATATAGGATTCATACACATTTTGATCAATGGATTTCCAGGACTCTTCCGTGACTTTTAACCAAATGTCCATGACGAAACTGAAATCTCGGTATAAACATGAAAATGTTGCGTATCGAGAGCGTACGCCGGCTTATATTTTGAGCGTCTTTCTTTCAAAAACATATTAATTATTTCAAACTCGGCGTAAATGAACATGTGATTACAACACATTTCCATGACTTTTCCAAAACTTTTATGATTTAAGTTTGTTCCATGACTTTTCCAGGCCTGGAAATGACCATTTTAAAATTCCATGACTTTTCCAGGTTTTCCATGACCTTACGAACCCCGTAAATAGCATCTCTAACAATCGAGGAAACCGAACGTCGGCGTGCGTGTAAACAGTCTTGCGTGGCGTGAAATATTTCCGTGCAGGATCTATTGTGAAAAGATGGCGACGAAGCAGCAGCGGGTCAACACAGCGGGGCGGAGCGCTCCCTGTGCGGCCTCAATCGGGCCTCACCCGCGGGAGTCACTCCAGCTTGAGCAGTTCCACGTCGAATATGAGGGTGGCGTTGGGGGGGATGACCCCGGGGTGGCCCGTCGCGCCGTAAGCCATATCTGGCGTGCAGGTGATCTTCGCCCTCTGGCCCAGGCTCATCTGAGAGCGGAAACAATGCAAACACGACTGAGAATACAGCCGATGTTTCATTAAAGTTCAACACATTTGCTTGGGAAAAGAAACGCAACCATCGTCATCATCGTTGTTGGAGCTGTTTATTACCGTCGCATTGAAAATGCGGAAGGTTATGTTTTAATCGGCGTGTATTTATTTATTTATTTGTATGCGTGTTATTCGCATAACTCAAAAAGTATTAAACCGAATTGCATGAAATTTGGTGGGATGATTGGTTATTATCCGGGGACCATTTGATTAGATTTTGGGATCGATCGGGTCAAAGGTCAAGGTCAAGGTCACGAAAAGGTCAAAATCTTCTTTTTATCCAATTGACATGCAACTAATGCCAAAATGTTCATAATTCAATGCCCAATCTTGTGATATGCGAAGGTATGCTCTACCGAGTGCCCATTCTAGTTTTGACATTTTTATTTAGTTTTTTTGTAGAGTAATACTGATTATTTATCGCTTATTTAGGTTATATTTTGATATGTTAGAGTTGTCTCCTATGATAGTTGTAGTTTAGTTTAATACATTATGATTGTTGTTTAAATATATTTAGTTTTAGGTTCACTGATTGGGTAACACTGGGCACCTGTGGTTATATGTCGTGGGTAGGCACAGGACCGGCATGCACCGGGGTGGCCGATGGTTTAACCAGCACAGAGAGGCAGTGTCAGCATTTTGTTTGTTCTTTTTGTTTGTTTAGGAAAGAAATCATCAGAATAATAACACACAGGAATTGACATTACTTTCTTTTTGGCTGCCTCAACTCCGAAACCCCCACGGTGCGTCAGTGGCAATTTGATTTATAGTTTTATTTGATTTCTAAAGACAAATGGCCACTTCGATCGTCTTTATTAAAAAACAAATGTCCACCTGGAAATGCAACTTCAAGCTGTTTTTTGTCTTCTTCTTGTGCAGATGGCATTTAAACCCAGACGCATGAAAAATATGGAAACAATAATATTCAGAAAAGGATGATTTTGGTCGTTTCTGACATTAAAGTGAAATTCCAACGCAGAAAGTGTGGAGTTTTATATGAAGTACTTCCCTTCAGCACTTTAATGTACACACCCAGAACAATAGTCAAAACCATTAAAAGACTTTGCACCTTATTACTGTAATATTACAGAGAAACACACCTCAGAACACATTAATAACTGGTTGGTATGACCCCTTTAAAATCACCAATATGATGAATACATGTCCTTCTACATTTAAATGGTGTCGTGTAGCACAGCAATGCAGACGCAGCTTCTCTCCTACCTGTGCGACTCCCTCCTCCCAGCCCTTGATGACCTCGCTCCGTCCAATCTTGAACTTAAAAGGTTTGTTCCGGTCCCTTGAGGAGTCGAACTTCTTCCCGTTCTGCAGCATACCTAATGCAAAAGAAAAGAGGAAAATTACTTTGGCGAAAGTTCCCGCGACGTGAGGTCAATTAAAAGACAGAGCCCCGCGCGTATCGACGTGGCTGTTCTCAAACATCTGCGTCGTGAAGTGCTCTGATGACCGAGACTGTGCAGAAAAGCCCCTAATGCATTCTGGGCTTTTATCACAGCAGGACGCCGGATCAATGCACGCCCTTTTCCTCCGCTGCTAATGTTTCGGGAAAGAGGCAATTTAAGATAAAAAAGGGAATAAAGTCCATCTGGCTCCAGTCTGAGGATTTATTCTGGCGGGTGTGTGTGTGTGTGTGTGTGGGTGGGGGGGTGGGGGGGTTATAAAGCATCTTGGGTCTGTTTCAATTACGCAAATGAACAAAGGGAATGTGAATCAGGAAGCATTGGCCTGGTTTAGTGGATTATTTTTAAAGTTAACTAGGCCACTGGCCTGTATGGAGACCACAGGGAGGTAATAACAGGCGGAGCGGTTCCTTCAGATAATAACACCGGGGGGGGGGGGGGGGCAATTTATCCAGTCTCCATTGAGGGAATCAGAGCTGCCATTGGAAGCAGCAGTTGGCCAATCTGATGCCGTTATTTAAATAAATAACAAATCTCTGTTTTGATTTATTCATTTTATTATCTGAGGAGAGCAAAGTTCAAGGAGAGCTGAATCAGTCACTTCTTTTAAATCACTTCTTAAAACCCATTTTTATACACAGCTTTGAAGTGACGTCGTCTGTGATGGGTAAAATGTTTCAAATTATGTGTTTCCACAACATATATACATAGGGTGTATTAAACTTTTACATTGTGTTATATTAGGCTTAAATGACATCTACAAAGATGATTGAGAGGGCGCACGCACACACACACACACACACACACACACACACACACACACAGCTCTCTCCCTCAGACGAGGGTCAACAGCGCCAGGCAGAGATAGACCCAGCGGCCTTGTGCTGCTCCAGTCTGAACCGGTAGAGAGGAGACTGAGAGAGGACCAGGAGGCTCAGACACAACAACGATAAGAGAGACGAGGGGGAGACGTCAGCAAGAAACCTCACATTCCTTAAAGTAACCGGCTTGGACTGGGACAGAGGTCACACAGAGGTCACACTGAGGTCACTCTGAGGTCACACTGAGGTCACTCTGAGGTCACACTGAGGTCACACTGAGGTCACACAGAGGGACGAGAACTAATATGTCATGAGGGAGTGGACGGAGGCAGCACCGGCATTGAGGCTGATGTATAAATAATATGTCAATGTGTTTGTTCGGGGCTTGGGAAAGACGGATGTGGAGGAGGTCGTTGTCTTTAATACCCAGACCAGGTTTATTTGTGAAACTGTTGGTTACAAATAAATCTACGTGAATTGAACTGTGATCCAAACTCTCTGTGTCCTGTGGGTGATTCCTGAGGTCCAGAGGGTGAGTCTCCTGTGTGTGTGTGTGTGTGTGTGTGTGTGTGTGTGAGTCTCCTGTGGCATCTCACCAGCAGTCAGATAGGAGAGAGATACAAGTTTAAAAGCATCAGGTCAAGAGATGAGTCAGAATGGACCAAAAAGGAAGAAATCCAGCCACAACACGTCCTTTCAAGCCGTTCTTTGGTTCCCCTAATTGAGATGCTCTGTTGTTTTTTTATTTTATATTTTTATTTTACTATTCTATTTGTTTTGCCTTGATTTTCTGCAGAGCACTTTGCGAACTCTGTTTCTAAAGGTGCTGTATCTATAAAGTTATTATTATTATTATTATGGGCGATATATCAATATTATATGGATATTGTGATATTGATATTGTGCAGGACAGATATCGCTTTAGTGTTTGGATAACAACATAAAATGTGTGTTTTAAAGTCATCATCACTGCAGTGATGTCATTTCCTGAATTCAGCAGACTGTTGGATTTCTTTCATTATCTTCCTTTAACAACGTAGTCATTACATCCACATTACGGAGGCTTATTTATCCCAAATATCATTGTGTAAATGACAATAATAAAGCCCCAGTGGGTCAAGTATTTGGTAAAAAAACCACAATAATAAACCAAAAATAAGGAGCAGAAATTCTTCTCGTTTGTTACTTCCTCCGCATAAAGAGATTAATAATAAAAGAGTTTAGCCTCATCGATATCCTACAATACACCTGGTCGTCTGGGAGAAACACACAGTTATGTCATACATTTAATAAGAAGTCAGTAATGCACAATGCATGCTGGGAAATGATGGAATTGCTTTTCAATTGAGTGTCAAAATGCACGACAGTACGCTATATTTATGATTTTGATGACATCTGATTCACTGTTTCACCCTCATAGCCCACTCCTAATATGAAGAAACATCCACGATCATCCGCCTGTTGATTATCTTTCTCTTGTCATGGTTAAAGTGTGCGTGTAAAGTTGTGTGCTCACAGAAGTCGTGCACGACAGTACTGTACTGGCCCCCCCCCCCCCCATTTCCAAGTATCCCCGCGGCCCCGAGGTCGGAGGGCCGGGCCGAGGAGTCATCGAGTGCACCCGGGGCATCCGAGTGCAGCGGCGAGGCCCGACCAGCTCGCCGCTTCAGTCACCGGCGAAGTCTCGCGGCCGCGCCGGGGAACCTTCATGATGGTCCCAACAACAAACGAAGCAGCTGATCACCTGTCAGCAGGCTGGTGATCGGCTGCAGGGACACACCGGCAACCGGCTGGAACCAGTTTGGGAGAGAGGGAGACGACGGGGGAGAAAACACCAGATATACAGCAGAGGACCCCCCCCTCCCTGGTATGCAACGTTCTGAGCTACTTTCAGCTCTGGCTGCAGGATATATATAAAGACGGCGTGACAGGTGCACGTTGCAGGAGAAGCAAAACAACAACAAAACGGCAGAAAATACTCTGACGCCCTGTTAGAGCACTCTTTGGACAGCTAAGCATGGGGGGGACGGGGGGGTCTCTGCAATAACATAAAGCCCGGCCCGGCCCTTCCTGAGCCCGACTCCCACGCTCTCTCCTCATAAAAAAAAAGGTTTTCTCTTTGGATCTGCACCAAAAAAAGAAAAGAGATCGGTGGCGCTCACAGGGGTGGGGTTATTTTTACTCAGTTGACTGTATCCTGTCTCCCGCCCCTCCCCCCTCCCCCTCCCCCCCTGTCTAGGACGGGTGCCAGCGCCCGAGTGTGGATGAACCGGGCTGCGTGTAAAGCCATCTGTCTGCGGACCTCAAGGTGTCGCGTGTGATGTGCTATTAGCAGCTTCTTCAGCTTAGAAAAACCAAATGGCTAATTAGCCTGAAAGTTATTGGGTCACCAGATAATCCAACCGCTTTGAAGAAGGGCCCCGGGCCGGTTCCACCGGGTACCATGAGCTCTCGGGGGTTCTTTGTGAGGCTAAAGGGTGCCGATAAGAACTGCTGTTGGAAGAAAGGGTTGCAGAACCCCCCCCACCCCAAACACACACACACACACAGCAGGAGCCATGAGGGCTCAGCTGCAGCACGTTTCGCCCCGGAGCTCAAACATGGTCAGGAAAGATGTCCACATTTAGGCATGACCTCATGTGCAGGAGGCCGACGAGGCCGCTGAGCCCCACAGGCCGCTGCCCTTGTCCTTCATACGGCCCGATGCTGGGGCTGCTTCCACGTGTGTGTGTGTGTGTGTGTGTGTTTAAAATCACAAAGGCGGGTAGCAAGCGTGAGAGGCTCCTCATTTGTTTCTGGATAGCTGGCCGTACGACCAACTACAGTTTCTAAAAACACAATTTTTTAAGCTGTGTTTGTCCAAACTCTACGCACACAAACATACACACAACCTCACACAAACATACACACAACCTCTCACAAACATACACACAACCTCTCACAAACATACACACAACCTCTCACAAACATACACACAACCTCTCACAAACATACACACAACATCACACAAACATACACACAACCTCTCACAAACATACACACAACCTCTCACAAACATACACACAACCTCTCACAAACATACACAACCTCTCACAAACATACACACAACATCACACAAACATACACACAACCTCTCACAAACATACACACAACCTCTCACAAACATACACACAACCTCTCACAAACATACACACAACCTCTCACAAACATACACACAACCTCTCACAAACATACACACAACCTCTCTAACATCTTGCTAAAGAAAACACTGAATTCAAAACCATATGAACTCTTTTAACTCGTTTTTTTGTGTCTTGACCAGGCGGCAACTGAAGTCTATGCTTCATGTGTTGAAGCTGCATTCTCTCTCCTGACCACCAGGGGGCGACTCCTCTGGTTGCATAGAAGTCTATGCTTCATGTGTTGAAGCTGCATTCTCTATCCTGACCACCAGGGGGCGACTCCTCTGGTTGCATAGAAGTCTATGCTTCATGTGTTAAAGCTGCATTCTCTCTCCTGACCACCAGGGGGCGACTCCTCTGGTTGCATAGAAGTCTATGCTTCATGTGTTGAAGCTGCATTCTCTATCCTGACCACCAGGGGGCGACTCCTCTGGTTGCATAGAAGTCTATGCTTCATGTGTTAAAGCTGCATTCTCTCTCCTGACCACCAGGGGGCGACTCCTCTGGTTGCATGGAAGTCTATGCTTCATGTGTTAAAGCTGCATTCTCTCTCCTGACCACCAGGGGGCGACTCCTCTGGTTGCATAGAAGTCTATGCTTCATGTGTTGAAGCTGCATTCTCTCTCCTGACCACCAGGGGGCGACTCCTCTGGTTGCATAGAAGTCTATGCTTCATGTGTTAAAGCTGCATTCTCTCTCCTGACCACCAGGGGGCGACTCCTCTGGTTGCATAGAAGTCTATGCTTTATGTGTTAAAGCTGCATTCTCTATCCTGACCACCAGGGGGCGACTCCTCTGGTTGCATAGAAGTCTATGCTTTATGTGTTAAAGCTGCATTCTCTATCCTGACCACCAGGGGGCGACTCCTCTGGTTGCATAGAAGTCTATGCTTCATGTGTTAAAGCTGCATTCTCTCTCCTGACCACCAGGGGGCTCCTCTAGTTGTATAGAGTCATGTGTTAAAGCTGCATTCTCTCTCCTGACCACCAGGGGGCTCCTCTAGTTGTATAGAAGTCTATATAGTGACTCTACTTCCCTCAGTAAACATAGTAAACATGACTTTATGTCTCAGTCTCTCGTTCCAAGTCTTCTTCTCTACAGCGTGACGTTTATTTTTTGCTCGTTGAATACAAAACAACGTCTTCTCGTCATCGTCGTGTGACGAGCGACTCGCTTACAGGTGCATACATGCCTCACTGTGAGGTGCATACACTACTTATTATAATACAAACGCTCTAATCTTCTCCAACAAGACCACATTCTTCTGCTAATCTCTTTGCGTTCAACACTAAAGCATTAAACACACACATTACACACACACACACACACACACACACGTACAGTTCTTTCTTTTAAATACCGACACGATCGGACCCAAAGGAGAACAACTTTTTCCCAACAATACAACATTTGTTGACCGTCATCACAAGTAAAAAAAAAAGTGGGAAATCCTTCTGTTAAAACTGAGATACTATGAGAGAGAAAGTGAAGCCAAATAACCAGATAACAACAACAACAACGCACACCCATTTTAAAGTGACAGGCGGGATCAGGAGGGAAATGAACACACACACACACACACACACACACACACACACACACACACAGAGTAAAACACAACATTTCTCACACACTGTCAAAACACAGTTTACCACAGAGCTGATGCCGGGGGAGCTTTTATAGCCGTGTAATAACCGATACCCAGACAGACTGAAGCGGGTCGTGTTTACTTTCCGTCTGACCCAGTTGTCTGGGTCGCCGACCCCGGGCCAGACAATAACCCCATTTCTTTTCTTTTCACCCAAAACGTCTCAACTGCCCCGCCTCAAATAATTGGCCAATCTGACAGCAGACAAAAAACAGGGGAGGGGGGAAGAGAGTACGTGCGTGTGTGTGTGTGTGTGTGTGTGTGTCTGTGCACATGTATATTCTATACGTGCAAGTTGCAACAGTCTCTAAAATGGCATTGTCACCGTGAGACACCCAAATTCCTCTCAACAAAACAAAAGGCGGAGGGAAAAAAAAAGAAGAGATATTTTCTGGGTGGGGTGGCTGCTGCACCCTGTATCCTATCTATGAACACTTTAGACAACACACACACACACACACACACACAGGTGCATACATGTCTTGCAGACTGTGCACACTTTAGAGAGAGCTGGGCTGCACACTGAGCCGTGCAGCTCTCCAGGCAACTAACATTAAATGTAATAAAACATTTAAAAAATAGGAAAAACATGCAAACAGAACCAATTTCCTCTCTCAAAAAGGAGGAAATGAAGAAGAAGAAAAATCTTGATTCCAACATTGCCGAAAGAAAAGCAAGGGGTCCGTTACCTATGTAATGCACAACACATGCCTGGCCCTTCTTTGGAAATGTTCTTCCTGTTGAGAAGAGAGAGAGAGAGAGAGAGAGAGAGAGAGAGAGAGAGAGAGAGAGAGAGAGAATTAGTGTTATTGTGTCATCTCACACTGTAACTTCTTGCAGGTGAACAATGGCAGATATGTTAAAGATAATGCATGTGAGGCTCGTGCACATGTTGGGAAACTTGGAGCCTTCTTATTTCTCTTCCAGGGCAAGGGGCTATCTATATATGAGTAACATCACACATGTATCAGTAACACCAAGGGTCTATAATATTAACGTTATAACTGCTGCCTGTCTAACGGCTAAAATACACGTTATATATTTATCTAAATGATGTAGATATTTGACCATATTTGGAGCCCCCCACCTACACGACCCGCCCTACCCAACACGTCCAGCAACCCACCCCCGCATTAACACACACAAGCGGATACCATCCACTCACCATCACCGGGGGATATCGTCTCGACTTCCACGCCCATGGTGGTGCTGCGGTGCTTCAATAATTAGCTCCGGAAAATACACAAAAAAATAGGCTTGAAAAAAAATTACAAATAATAAAGCAATACAAAAAGAAGTCAATGTCGTCCGTGAAGCAGCTCGAGTTGCGCGGCTGTGTGATCGGTGGGAACCACGAAATCGACCGACCACCGCCTCTGACGAGATGAACCATCTAACGCGAGGCAGTAGCGCGAGACGTCGTCGATATCCTCAACTGCCGCTTTGCGTCACACGTCAACCGTCCTCTCGCGTAATTTAATTTAATTACATTTGACATTTTTTTCATTTTGGGGTGAGCTGACGTTATGTTATTTATTAGAGTAAACATTTATTGTGTCCGCTGAAGCTGTAGAAAATGCGTAAAAGAATATATATGTAGACGCTGTGACGAAACTACATATCCCAAAATGCACCGGGAACGGCAGGGAGTTTTGCTTCCGAGTCAACTATGAAACGCTCATTTCAGGCACATTTTAACCGGTAAAACACGTGATTTAATAGACGGCAGAAAACTCGCTTTTAGTTCTTCAGACGGATTCAGCGTGAGATGGTTTCGGTTTTATAAGGTATGTGTATATATTTACGCCAATGATTAGCTACAACGTTTGTTCGATAAGCTAATGCTAAAGGTAAACATTAGCATAAGTTAGCTAAATAACTTTTTTAGATATTTCCAGTTGAGTGTACTGGAAAACCTCTGCGTCCCATAATGATACGTTCATCACCTCAGACCAATGTGTAAACGCTCTAAAGCTTCTTCATACAGTAATGTTCTGATTTAGTGACATACTCAAATTAATGAGCTTCAGTATTGACGTTTGCCACTTGTGAACTATATTTAGTTCATGCACGTCTTTAAAAAAAGATATATATATATATATTTTATTTGCTTTATTGTGCATGTGATGCATTCTCTATTTCGATGTGGGGAGGACCTAGTGGCAGTTTTCACACATAGTATTGTTAATGCCCTGAGGTCCTGACAGGATAGTATTGTTAATGCCCTGAGGTCCTGACAGGATAGTATTGTTAATGCCCTGAGGTCCTGACAGGATAGTATTGTTAATGCCCTGAGGTCCTGACAGGATAGTATTGTTAATGCCCTGGTCTCAGGACAGGAGTATATTGCCTGCCCCTGAGGTCCTGACAGGATAGTATTTATTATGCCCTGAGGTCCTGACAGGAATAGTATTAATGCCCTGACAGGATAGTATTGTTAATGCCCTGAGGTCCTGACAGGACAGTATTGTTAATGCCCTGAGGTCCTGACAGGATCGGTGGGTTGTGAAGTTAATTCGACCGTAAGCAGCTAGAAGTGTTCGTCACCACTGCCCAGCTCAGGCAGAGGGGATTAAGGCTTGGAAGGAGACACGAGAGGCTTCTGCTCTTCTTAATCTGCATCGGTAAAGAGACAACGGCAACAACAGCCACGCTAGTGCGGGACCCAGTCGGACCGGAGAGGTCTCCGGCACCAATGTGAACTCCCCGAGTCACACAGAAGATTACAAAATCAAAAAATATTTTCCTCTTTTTTGGTAATCAGCGCCGTCACGCATGCCGGGATGGACCTGGGCAAAGCGAAGCTGCTCCGGACGGGCCTCAACACTCTGCACCGGGCCGTCCACCCCGTGCACGGGATCGCGTGGACGGACGGCAAGCAGGTGTGCCTCACCTCCCTCTTCCTCGTGGGCGGCGAGGCCAACTTCGGGGACACGAACGTCATCGGGCAGTTCGACCACGTGCTCGGCCTCTCCTGGGGCCCGCCGTGCGGCCCGGGCTCCCCGGCGCTGCTCGCCGTGCAGCACGAGAAGCACGTGACCGTGTGGCAGCTGCAGCTCAGCGCGCTGGAGCGGAACAAGCTGCTGTGCACTCAGACCTGCGAGGCGAGCGAGCCGCTCCCCCTGCTGCCCCAGGGCTGCGTCTGGCACCCCGAGCTGGACATCCTGGCGGTGCTGACCAAGAAGGACGCGTCGCTGCTCTTCTCCGTGCGCGTGGACAACAGGCGGGTCCGAGCGGCCGTCGAGGGCGCCGGACCGATCCACTGCGCCTGCTGGACGAAGGACGGCGCGCGCCTGGTGGTGGCCGCCGGGAGCTCCCTGCTCTCGTACGTCTGGAACGACGCCCAGAAGAGCCTGGCGGCCTGCTCCTTCTGCCCCGTCTTCGACGTGGGGGGCTACGTCTGCGCCATCGAGGCCACGGGGGGGGCGCAGGTCGCCGTGGCCACGGAGCTGCCTCTGGACAAGCTCTGCGGGCTGAACGCCGGCATGGCGTTCGACGTGGCGTCGGCGCCCCAGTCCCCGCAGGGCTCGGGCTCCCCGTCGGAAGAAGACGACTTTCTGGATTCGCGACGGAGATCTTTCGAGTGCGAGAGCTCCTCCGTCCCCGGCTCGGGCCCCGTGGACCTCACCCACCTGCTGGCGGGGCCCCGCCGCTCCGACCCCAGCCCCCTGCTCCACCTGCGCCGCCGGGACACGGTGACGGGCTCGGGCCGGGACGCCTCGCACCTCGTCCTGGTCACCTACGAGCGCACAGTCACCACCAGCCGCAAGGTCAGCATCCCCGGCATCCTGGTCCCGGACGTGGTGGCGTTCGACCCGCGCGGCGCCGCGGTGGCGGTGGCCTCCAACAGCTGCAACGCGGTGCTGGTGTACCGCATCACGGCGGCCGCCGTGCCCAACGTGCAGCAGATCTGGCTGGCGGCGGGCGAGCGGCCCAAAGGCGTCTGCTTCCTCACCGACCGGCTGCTGCTGCTGATGGTGGGCCGGCAGAAGTCCAACGACCCCGCCTTCCTCCCGGCGTCCAACGCGGACACGTTCGTCCTCCGCCTGGTCGCCAAGGAGCTGCTGCCCGACGGAGACGCTCCGGCCGCTCGCGTCGGGAGGCGCTCGGAGCTCCTGTCGAGAGACGAGCGGGAGCGCCCGGGGGCGACGGACCTGAAGGACCTGGTGTTGCCGGGCGGGGGGGTCGTCCGCTCCGCCGGGCCCAACCGGCGCCGGCTGGTGGAGGAGTTGAGGAGCGGCGAGCCCAGCCCCGTGGACTTCTTCGAGCGAGCGCCGTCCGCCGCCTCCTCCTCCGTCACGGTGGAGAGCTTCGACACGGACCACGTCCGCCGCGTGAGCTGCCCGGCGGCGGCCGGCTCCCCTCGCCGCGAGCCGTCGGACGGGCGCCACGCGGAGCCACCGGCGCCGCCGGGCCTCCAAGCCAGGGAGCGCGGGCTGGAGCAGCTGGTCCTCAACATGGAGCGGCTGTTCTCGCGCTTCGCCGACGTGCAGCAGTGCCTGGCCGACATCAGAGACTACAACCAGAACGGCAAGAAGGCCCAGAGCGGCTACCCGGGCGCCGCCGACCCGCCCTACGTCAACGTCACCTGTCAGGTACGGCTCTCCGGGTGTTCGGACCCGACGGGTCTGAAGAGAGGAAGAGGTTCCCTCTCTCTCCGAGACAACGGAACGGTTTAACGTGATGATGTCACTCGGTCATCAAGTATCAGATCCAGGGGAGGGAGTTTTAATAATTATATTCTTTTAGGGGGCAGTTTTTTTTTACCCCACTGACTTCATCCAGGAGCATTTAAAAATAAATTGGGGGCCCTTTTTGAAACTTGTGAAATAACATTTAACCTTTATTCAAAAATAATAATACTTATTTAGGCTTACAGGACATGAGCAATTATTTTAAATATTGCAATAATAAGACTATTAGGAAGTAATAAGACTATTAAGCAGTAGTCTACAGTTTTTAAGTGTTTTCTGAGATTATTTTTTAAACAAAAAAACAAATCACAAAATTATATTACATTTTATTCTTATTTCTTCGTGATTATTTATTGTTATTCCATTTTTTTAAACTCCTATTACCAATTATAACTTATTT
Source organism: Pseudoliparis swirei (assembly GCF_029220125.1). Lineage (NCBI taxonomy): Eukaryota > Metazoa > Chordata > Actinopteri > Perciformes > Liparidae > Pseudoliparis > Pseudoliparis swirei. The sequence goes on from NC_079399.1 coordinate 3,630,561, forward strand.
CTTTTTTTGTTTATTTTAAATGATTTTGATTTTTTAAAGATAACACAAACAATATGCTTTTAAATTATCGTAATTATGAGAGGAGGTTATGGGGGCATTTGTTGCCTCTCCTGGTGACATCAGGGGCAACATTATATTTCTCAGGGGCAGTTTTGCCCTTTGCCCCGGTGTGTTTCTGCCGCCGATGGGATCCGAAGATGAGGACTAACCGGACCCGGTTGTGGATTCACTTCTTTCACTTCTTCGGCTTCCTCCTCCTCCTCTGGTGCAGAAGCAGTTGTCGGAGAACGTGTTCATCGACGAGCGGAGGCCGGTGCTGCTGTGTGACGGGAAGCTGTGTCTGCGCATCCTTCAGGAACTCTTCAGCCTCACGATTGTGGAGATGATGTCTGGTATGTGCGCCATCGATTCTTTTTTAAATGGGGCGGTAATTCACTTTTCTGATAATTTATTGTCTTTTTTTTCGGCGTGTATGGAGACGTCACGATAGACAGTCACGGCGTCTACATTGATAATAACAAACGGATACCAAGTCAAACTTTTAAATGTATATAAATCAAACATTGCCGTAGGCTGATTATGTTGTATTTGTGTGCTTGCATCATGTAAACATAGTCGCTGTGAATGTTCATCTCCTTTCTCTGTAATTTCGCATGACACCGTTTTCTTTGTTTGGCACTTTTCCTTTATTTAAATAACCCGGTAGTATAGAAAATATATATATGTATATACAAATATTTATTTTAATTGTAAATGTTTATTATATATATATATATATATATTAATAAAATATATATATATATTAATATATATATAAATATTATTTTATATATTATTATATATGTATATATATATATATTAATATATACATATATAATAATAATATATAAATGTTATATATATATCCTAATAAATATATATATATTATTATTATATATTAATATATATATATATATCGTTATAGAGATATGAAATATTTTTTAAAGCGCTAAATGCCAAATTTGAAGCAAAGTGATTGATATATTTTTTTTACCCTTAAAGCTTCCCCTTCATTTTAATAGATAAATAATCTCTCGTATCGTCCCGCAGAATCTTAAACCACACCGTTCCAGCGTCGTTGCCCCGTCGCCGTGCGTTACGCTATAATTGGACGTGATCTAAAAAGCCGAAGTCGCATTACGAGGTTTAAGACTAAAGTAGCTTACTCCGTTTTAATGAGCGCAGGGTTTCGCTGCTGCAGCAACACACACACTGACCCAATACACACAGCAGCAAGCAACACACACCTCAAACTACATTTCTTCGTTGACCTCCTGTGACCTTGTGTGACCTTGTGTGACCTCCTCCAGGTCCGCTGTGGGTGGTGCTCGTGGCCGACGGAGACGGCTTCGTGCCCCTGGCGTTCAAGCCCAAAGAGGAGCTCACGCTGCGCAACGGGAAGAGGAAAAACACCCTGCGGACCCCCGGGAGTCCGGAGAACGCTGTCCCGTCCAGTCCGGGTCGCGGCCAGAGCCCCAACGTGACCGCAGAGTTCTCCACATAGTGCCACGCCAGACTTCCCCCCCGCTGAAACGTCTGGATTCTCATCTTTTGTGCTGTCGCTTATCACTCAAAGGAATGCGCGGCACGCAGGTTCGATTCCACATTGCCGGGCAACGCTCTGGGTCGTGTAAAATAATATACAAAATGTTCATATATGAATGCAGTTGAAGCACTTTTTTCTTCCACATTTGAAATGCCACCAAGTTCAGTGACACAACTGACCACTAGAGGGAGCAAGACTCAACAGAAACGTCCCTTCATTTCAATAGTGTCAATCAGACCAAATACGTGTGAACGTATGTTTTATATTATATTTATATATAAACATATATATTAATGTATATATATATTTTTTAATCTTATTTATATGTGTGTATATTATATAAATATGATATATATTTATATAATATATATATTTATAAATATATCTTTATATATAAATATATTTTATGTTTGGAATATAATATATATTTCATATTATTTATATATATATATATATATTTTGTTTGCGTTTATATATTAAATATGCAGAACTAGTGTGCACTCCTTTTTGTGTGTGGCTTTTTTTTGTCCTCCGGTAAAGAAACACAACGCCCTCGTTTATTTATTCTACAACGTTTATTCATCATCCCTCAATATTCACAAATCATAAATAAATAATGGAGCTAAAAACACGGCAAATATATAGTATACATTCATTTGTATAAACTAGGTAATCTTATTATATATCTATATATCTATATCTGAGATGGCTGTACAGTAACATGAAAACCAAAGAGTTAAAACAGTTTGTAACTATTTATCAGTGTAATATACACCAATGGCCGACTGTCCAGCGGAGGTCACTTCCTTCAAGGTCGAGGAGGTCACGCAGTCACGTCCTCCATTGTTCTGGAGCTGATGCTTTGTTTCCTGTGGAGACGCCAACGAGCCGCATTAGTTGTTTGATTGATTATGATGAAGAACATGCATATTAAATGAATATAAACTACCCAACGGTGCAGGAATTAGTTAAAATAAACACGACTAAATATAATATTTACGAATTTCTTGCATGTTACTGTTTCTTTAAGAGTGATCCCGAAATGAAGTACTCGTATTTTGACATTTTGCATAATATTTTGACTCCATTTCACTCTGAATACTTCTGATCTAAAAGTCTCATTTTGAATACGAGACTTCAACAATGCTAATACTAATATAATTAAATATATTTATGTTTGTGGTATTGCTTGTTTATCTTAACCAAGTAATCTGATTACTTCCTGCAGCGCCGATCAATATTAATGAAATGCTTGTCGCGTTGTCGGCCGTGATGGCTGATGCAATGCCATCTTTCATCGGACCCTTTACTGCCTCAAGAGTGCCCACTTTTTCTCCCCCTTAGATATCGAGCTCCTCCTACAATTCCCAGAATGCAATGCAATAACATCTTTCATCAGCCCCAAGACAAACTTTCTTTCTGATGACGTCATCGTGACGAGTCCTTCCTGACGGAGTTAAGGCTGCAAAGGAACTGTGTGTTGTTGTTTTTCTTTTTTTGGTTGTTTTTTTAGATATTGAGCTCCTACAATTCCCAGAATGCAATGCAACGGCATCTTGCATCGGACCCTTTACTGCCTCACGAGTGCCTGTTGTAGATTTTAAACTTTCTTTCTGATGACGTCATCGTGACGGGTCCATCCTGACGGAGTTAAAGGCTGTGAAGGAACTGTGTTTGTTTGTTTGTTTTTTGTTGAGATATCGAGCTCCTACAATTCCCAGAATGCAATGCAATAACATCTTTAATCAGACCCAAGACAAACTTTCTTTCTGATGACATCATCGTGATGGGTCCTTCCTGACGGAGTTAAAGGCTGCGAAGGAACCGTGTGTTGTTTTTATTTTTTATTTTTAGATATCAAGCTCTGACAATTCCCAGAATGCAATGCAACGGCATCTTGCATCGGACCCTTTACTGCCTCACAAGTGCCTGTTGTAGATTTTAAACTTTCTTTCTGATGACGTCATCGTGACGGTCCATCCTGACAGAGTTAAAGGCTGCGAAGGAACTGTGTTTGTTTGTTTGATATCAAGCTCCTACAATTCCCAGAATGCAATGCAATGGCATCTTTCATCGGACCCTTTACTGCCTGCACTTTTCTTCCTGTTGTAGATTTTTAACTTTCTTTCTGATGACGTCATCGTGACATGGAGCCTCTGCGGAGTAAAAGGCTGCGAAGGAACTGTGTGTGTTTGTGTGTTTGTTTGTGTGTTTGTTTGTTTGTTTGTTTTACCGCAGCTCGTCCAGGCACAGTCTGTTCCTGAGCCGCACGTCTTCGCTGATTGGGTAGAGCAGCAGGATCATGAGGCCCGTCACGATGAAGGCCACCGGGGCGGCGCCGATGAGCAGCTTCAGGGTGTACACCACGGGGGCCGGCTGCTTGCAGGCGCCGGTGTTGTACCCTGCGAATCTACACACACACACACACACACACACAGGCAGAGATCCAATTTAAAGACGTGTTATCGACATCCCGGCCTGACGAGCCCAACGCTCCACCTTTCACGTAATGAATTGTTCACAGGGGTCGGGGGGGGGGGGGGTTCGACGTATTCACTCGCGTGTGCACATGTTTATGAGGGGGGGGGGGGGTCAGACTCACTCCAGGCACAGGGTGGACACGCCCAGGGAGATGCCCGATGCGAACTTGGTGAAGAAGACATAGAAGGAGTAGAAGATGGCCTCGTGGCCTTTGCAGGAGGGGTTGGCCAGCCTGAAGTCATCCACCACGTCGGGCAGCATCGACCTGGAACACGCACACGCACACACACACACACGCACACGCAGAGTTGAACACACACTCATCCGTGGTTTTTGCTGGATGTCTGCCGCCGGCCTCAGACCTTGACCGTCTTAAACAAACTCCTCTTGAAGCTCTTTTTGATAACCCGGTGGGCTAAAATTACAGAGCTAATGATGCGATTAGACGAGCAACACAACCCCCCCCCCCCCCCCCTCCCTGCCTCCTCCTGTAATTTGGGGGTTTTAAGGGAGGGGACTCTACCTCCTGGCGCTGTATTAGCTCGGCGGCGGCCTGCCGGAGGATTTATAGTCGAGAGGCAAACCTCTAATTCATCGAGATGACATCACCTTCGTGACCGCGGCGTGACCCGAGTGACGCCCCTCCCCCTCCCTCCCCGGAGGTCACCGGGGTCACCGCTAACGGCAGGTTGTTTCGCGTGGCCCTGTCTCGGTTTGATTCATGGCGCCCTGCGTCAGATCTAAAGGGGGAACCGACACGCAGCCGGACTCACATAAACCACGAGGGCTTAGTGACTTATGAATAAATCCATATTCTGCTGATAGAAAAGTAAGCCGGGGCATTCTATCAATTTTTTTTTTAAACCCTTCATTGGGGGAACATGAAGAGACCCAGAAATAACAACAGCCCTGATATTTAGACCTTTACTATCCCCAGGAATTGGTGTGTGTGTGTGTGTGTGTGTGTGTGTGGGGGTGTGGGGGGTTACAGGAGAGCTTCATACATCTCAGGACATAAAGTCAGAAGGTAAGAGTCATGTATAAATGTATAAACCCCCTCTTGGTTCCCCGGAGGCTTTTGCTTGTGTTTATTTTTTGTAAAAATCGATTAAAATTGCGACCCGTCTTTGTATCAAAGCTGGCGCCGACCATCTGGCCTCACCACGGCAACAGCAGCGAGGCGGCCACGCTGAGCCCCGAGGCCACGGCCACCACGTAGGCCACCGCCACGTTGGGGATGAAGACCAGCATCAAGGTGAAGGGTATGATCCACTGGGGAGGGAGGAACACAGGGGGGGGGTTACGCTGCGCTCCCACATTCGTCCACAAGGTGGAGCAAAATATCCCCCCAAACAATTTAACAGTTTTAAACAAGAAGAAGAAGAAGGAGAAAGGAGGATGGAGGAAAAAGAAGAAGAAGAAGAGTAGTAGTAGTTCCTCACTGTGATGCCGCAGAACGCCGCCGTCTTCTTCCCAAAGCGCTGCAGGAACCAGTGCCACGCCGGGATGCTGACGACGGCCGACACCTGAGGGCCACGTGCACGGCTCGTTAGGTCACCGCTACACGTGCACGGCTCGTTAGGTCACCGCTACACGTGCACGGCTCGTTAGGTCACTGCTACACGTGCACGGCTCGTTAGATCACTTCTACGTGCACGGCTCGTTAGGTCACCGCTACACGTGCACGGCTCGTTAGGTCACTGCTACACGTGCACGGCTCGTTAGGTCACCGCTACACGTGCACGGCTCGTTAGGTCACTGCTACACGTGCACGGCTCGTTAGGTCACTGCTACACGTGCACGGCTCGTTAGATCACTGCTACACGTGCACGGCTCGTTAGATCACTGCTACACGTGCACGGCTCGTTAGGTCACTGCTACACGTGCACGGCTCGTTAGATCACTGCTACACGTGCACGGCTCGTTAGATCACTGCTACACGTGCACGGCTCGTTAGGTCACTGCTACACGTGCACGGCTCGTTAGATCACATCTACACGTGCACGGCTCGTTAGATCACTGCTACACGTGCACGGCTCGTTAGATCACTGCTACACGTGCACGGCTCGTTAGATCACTGCTACACGTGCACGGCTCGTTAGATCACTGCTGCACGTGCACGGCTCGTTAGATCACTTCTACACGTGCACGGCTCGTTAGATCACTGCTACACGTGCACGGCTCGTTAGATCACTGCTACACGTGCACGGCTCGTTAGATCACTGCTACACGTGCACGGCTCGTTAGATCACTTCTACACGTGCACGGCTCGTTAGGTCACTGCTACACGTGCACGGCTCGTTAGATCACTTCTACACGTGCACGGCTCGTTAGATCACTTCTACGTGCGGCTCGTTAGATCACTCTACACGTGCGGCTCGTTAGATCACATCTGCACGTGCACGGCTCGTTAGATCACTTCTGCACGTGCACGGCTCGTTAGATCACTTCTACACGTGCACGGCTCGTTAGATCACTGCTACACGTGCACGGCTCGTTAGATCACTTCTACACGTGCACGGCTCGTTAGATCACTGCTACACGTGCACGGCTCGTTAGATCACTTCTACACGTGCACGGCTCGTTAGATCACTTCTACACGTGCACGGCTCGTTAGATCACTGCTACACGTGCACGGCTCGTTAGATCACTGCTACACGTGCACGGCTCGTTAGATCACTTCTACACGTGCACGGCTCGTTAGATCACTGCTACACGTGCACGGCTCGTTAGATCACTGCTACACGTGCGGCTCGTTAGATCACTTCTACACGTGCACGGCTCGTTAGATCACTTCTACACGTGCACGGCTCGTTGAATCACTGCTACACGTGCGGCTCGTTAGATCACTTCTACACGTGCGGCTCGTTGAATCACTGCTACACGCACGGCTCGTTAGATCACTTCTGCGTGCGGCTCGTTAGATCACATCTACGCGTGCGGCTCGTTAGATCACTTCTGCGTGCACGGCTCGTTAGATCACTTCTACGCAACGTGCGGCTCGTTAGATCACTGCTACCGTGCGGCTCGTTAGATCACTTCTACACGTGCACGGCTCGTTAGATCACTCTACACGTGCACGGCTCGTTAGATCACTTCTGCGTGCACGGCTCGTTAGATCACGCTACCGTGCACGGCTCGTTAGATCACTGCTGCGTGCGGCTCGTTAGATCACTTCTACACGTGCACGGCTCGTTAGATCACTTCTACACGTGCACGGCTCGTTAGGTCACTGCTACACGTGCACGGCTCGTTAGATCACTTCTGCACGTGCACGGCTCGTTAGATCACCGCTACACGTGCACGGCTCGTTAGATCACTGCTACACGTGCACGGCTCGTTAGATCACTGCTACACGTGCACGGCTCGTTAGATCACTTCTACACGTGCACGGCTCGTTAGGTCACTGCTACACGTGCACGGCTCGTTAGATCACTTCTGCACGTGCACGGCTCGTTAGATCACCGCTACACGTGCACGGCTCGTTAGATCACCGCTACACGTGCACGGCTCGTTAGGTCACCGCTACACGTGCACGGCTCGTTAGATCACCTCTACACGTGCACGGCTCGTTAGGTCACCGCTACACGTGCACGGCTCGTTAGATCACATCTACACGTGCACGGCTCGTTAGATCACTTCTACACGTGCACGGCTCGTTAGGTCACTGCTACACGTGCACGGCTCGTTAGATCACTTCTGCACGTGCACCAGCATGAGGTCATTGGGGGCGTGTGCAAAATGTGCATTTTATCTGCGGTTCCAGTAAAGGTCGACAGAGGTCACGCGGGGAAGAGTCCCTGACTGCGTGTGCTGTACCTTTCATATTTCACAGTCCAGTCACATGAGATGTCTTCGGGTGCTTTGTGAGGTGCATAAAAACAACAACAACAACATAAGTAACTAAGGGGCGGCGCTCACCAGGATGGTCAGCACGATGTTCTGGAAGTGGTCCCTCAGGTCAGCAGCGTAAGTGCAGAAGAGGACGAAGTTGCTCTGGACCAGCTGCCGTAAATCAGAGGGATGAAAACACTCAGACATTCACCGGCGTTCCGTCGACTCGTCGTTTTTTTGTTGTTGCCGGCAGCTGATTGGCCGGCAGATCGCCGGGGACGACGACCGAGACGAGAGACGGAAATAGATCCGGTGCAGGAGTCGGAGCCGTCGGCAGTAACTCGAAGCGGCTTAAACTTAAAATGTCCATAGAGCGGCGGGTACTTCCTGTCGGGGTGCAGGGGACTCGCCGTCGGCGTTTCCATAGCAACACGCGTGTTATTTCTCCGGCGGTTACCTGAATGGCGACGGTGATGAAGAGGAAGGCGGCGGTCAGGATGAGGTACGGCCCGTGTCTCATCACCAGGACGAAGCTCTGCTGGAACGGGACCTGCTCCTCCGTCCTCGGGGCGTAGGGATCTGAAACGGAGGAGAGGGCGAGTGAGAGGAGGAGGAGGAGGAGGAGGAGGAGGAGGAGGAGGAGGAGGAGGATCTACAGAAGTTTCAATGATGCTCTGGAGGGAAAGTGAGAGAAAAATAATAAGGAGAAGAAGGAAAGGGGTGGAGGAGGAAGAAGAAGTCGAAAGAGGAGGAGGAAGGAGAAGAAGAAGGAGGAGAAGAAGAGGAAGGAGAAGAAGAAGAGGAGGAGCCTCCTCACCGTCTCTCTCTCTGACCCCCAGGAACATGACCACGGTGCAGACGAGGAACACGCCTCCGATCACACCGGCAGCCATCATGTACACCTCCTTCTGCAGGAGGAGAACGCACACACACACACATCAACACCTCCTCTATTCTGAGCCTCATCTCTTTGCTCCATGTCTCACCCTCTAACCGTCTCACCCTCTAACCGTCTCACCCTCTAACCGTCTCACCCTCTAACCGTCTCACTCTCTAACCGTCTCACCCTCTAACCGTCTCACTCTCTAACCGTCTCACTCTCTAACCGTCTCACTCTCTAGCCGTCTCACTCTCTAGCCGTCTCACTCTCTCTCTCACACGAGGAAAACCTCGAGCGTCCTAAAATACAGGAGCCGCTCCTCCGGCACCTCCTTCTTGTTTGTTTGCTATTTTCTTTCCCGTGTGGTTCATTATTATTTATGTTCATCAAAACACACACGCCCTGTTGCCCAGCTCGGTGAACCTTGGTATGAGGAGGCCTAATGACTCGCAGGCCGTGGGGACCCCTCAGTGGGGTGGGGGGGGGGGCTCCTTTCCAACCCCACAGGGTCAAAACACACGAGGCCATTGTGGGACGTCAGAACCTGGATGTGGACCCTGAACAATCCTCGTTTTCATTCAGCGCTGCAGAGTTCTTCAAATAACCTATAAAGGTGTCTCAAAGAACCTTTACAACATGGTTCTTTAAGGCACGATTTCTGGTTCCACAGAAAACCTTTCAAACCAGGGTTCTTTAAAGAACCGTTTCCTTAAAGAGTTCTTTCAAGAACCTATAAAGTTGTCTCAAAGAACCTTTAAAACAAGGTTATTTGAGGCCCCATATCTGGTGCTTCAAAGAACCTTTCAAACCAGGGTTCTTTAAACCATTACCTTAAAGAGTTCTTTAAAGAACATATAAAGGTCTCTCAAATAACCTTAAAATAGTTCTTCTTTAAGGCACTATTTCTAGTTCCTCAAAGAACCTTTCAAACCAGGGTTCTTTGAGGAACCATGTCCATAAAGAGTTCCTTAAAGAACCTATAAAGGTGTCTCAGGTGAAACGATGGTTCTCCAGTAGGTGATGGTTCTTCGTGGTTCCACCAAGCCTTTTAAAGAACCATGGGGGGGGGGGCTCACCGAGTGAGACAGGTAGTCCTGCGAGCGCACCAGCCTCCTGGCGATCTCCGCCCCGCTGCCGTTGCCGGGGTAACCGGCGGTGGCGTTGTGCGGCGGGCAGTGCTTCAGGGTGTGAGCGCTGGCCACGATCTGACCCTGGATGGCGGCGCCCACGAGGGTCCCCAACACCTCCATGGTCATCCCTGTTCAACCACACAGGAGGAGGAGCAGGAGGCGCGGGTCAGGAGGAGGAGGAGGAGGAGGAGGAGGAAGAACAAGAAGAAGGAGGAGGAGGAGGCGTGGGTCAAAGGGAGGAGGAGGAGGAAGAGGAGGAGGATGAAGAACAAGAAGAAGGAGGATGGGGAGGAAGGAGGATGAAGAAGAAGAGGAGGAGGAGGAGGAGGCGGAGGAAGAAGAAGAGGAGAGCTCACGGTAGGCGGTGGCCGAGTCCCGCTCCTTCTGGTCCGTGCTCAGGAACATGGTGAGAGCGGAGTACGGCACATGGAAGCACTGAGGGGGAGGAGCCAAAAGGAATCATATCAATAGGGGGAGGAGCCAAACGGAATCATACATAATAGAAGCATCTCACGAGGTGGAAGAAAGACCTCCTCTCCTCTCCTCTCCTTTCCTCCTCCTCTCCTCCTCACCTCTCCTCTCCCCTCCTCTCCTCCTCTCCTCCTCACCTCTCCTCATCCTCCTCTCCTCTCCCCTCCTCTCCTCCTCACCTCTCCTCATCCTCCTCTCCTCCTCACCTCTCCTCCTCCTCCTCTCCTCTCCTCCTCTCCTCTCCTCTCCTCTCCCCTCCTCTCCTTTCCTCCTCACCTCTCCTCTCCTCCTCCTCTCCTCCTCACCTCTCCCCTCCTCTCCTCTCCCCTCCTCCTCCTCTCCTCTCCTCCTCACCTCTCCTCTCCCCTCCATTCCTCCTCACCTCTCCTCTCCTCCTCACCTCTCCTCCTCCTCTTCCTCCTCCTCCTCTCCTTTCCTCCTCCTCTCCTCCTCACCTCTCCTCCTCTCCTTTCCTCCTACTCTCCTCCTCACCTCTCCTCTCCTCTCCTTTCCTCCTCCTCTCCTCCTCACCTCTCCTCTCCTCCTCCTCTCCTCCTCCTCTCCCTTCCTCCCCCTCTCCTCTCCTTTCCTCCTCCTCCTCCTCCTCTCCTCCTCTCCTCCTCCTCCCCCCTCCTCCCTCTCCTCCTCCCTCCTCCTCCTCCCTCTCCTCCTCCTCCCCCCTCTCCTCCTCCTCCTCCTCCTCCTCCTCCTCCTCTCCTCCTCTCCTCCCCTCCTCCTCTCCTCCTCCTCTCCTCCTCACCTCTCCACCTCACCTCTCCCCTCCTCCTCCTCTCTCTCTCCTCCTCCTCCTCCTCACCTCTCCCCTCCTCTCCTTTCCTCCTACTCTCCTCCTCTCCTCTCCCCTCCTCTCCTTTCCTCCTCCTCTCCTCCTCACCTCTCCTCCTCCTCCTCCTCCCTCCCCTCTCCTCTCCTTTCCTCCTCCTCTCCTCCTCACCTCTCCTTTCCTCCTCCTCTCCTCCTCACCTCTCCTCTCCTTTCCTCCTCCTCTCCTCCTCTCCCCTCCTCCTCCTCTCCTCTCCTCTCCCCTCCTCTCCTCCTCACCTCTCCTCCTCCTCTCCTCTCCTCTTCTCCTCACCTCTCCTTTCCTCCTCACCTCTCCTCTCCTCCTCCTCGTCTCCTCTCATCTCCCCTCCTCTCCTCCTCACCTCTCCTCCTCCGTCTCCTCTCCTCTCCTCGTCTCCTCCTCCCCTCACAGTGACACCAGGATATGTTTGGAAGTCTTTCCTCCGTGGTGAGAACAACATGAGTCTATAAGGAGACGTAGCGTCCTCTGCCGTTTCCTTGCGGCCTCCCTCAGCCTGTGTCGGTTCCTCTTTCCTTACCGACTCCACCGTATAATTTACTCGGCGTTCCTCGAAACCGAAATAAACTCGGCGGCCGGTTTGTAACCGTCGAGTTATTTACTGGAGAAACATTCAGGGAGAGAAGCTGAGGATGAGGAGGAAAACATGAGAAGAGGAGGAAGCTACGACCTCTGACCTCTCACACACATGAACACAAACACATTTAGACACACATGCACACTCACTCTCACGCACACATGCACATGCACACACACACACATGCACTCACACATGCACACACTCACTCACTCACACATGCACACACACACACATGCACACACTCACTCCCTCACTCACTCACACATGCACACAGACATGCACAGACACAAACAGACAGACTTACACTCACACATACACACACAATCACTCACACAAACACATGCACACACACACACACACACACCCAGAGACAGTGCAGCCAGTCGGTTTCCAGTGGAGTTTCCCGTCGCCCCGTGAGCTCATGGAGGAGTTGGAACGACCCGAGAGGAGTAAAAGATCCTAAATAACGACTCTTCCTCTCCGGGAGCCATGACGACCCCCCGCGTACTCACGGTGATGAGGGTCTGGTAGAGGCAGTAGAAGCCCAGGTACCACAGGAACCTGCCGCTGATGAAGGGGGGGACGAACCACAGGTAGAAGTACGAGACCACCAGGAACGGAGAACAGCCCACCATCCTGCAACCACACACACACACACACACACACACACACAGACACACACACACAGACACACACACACAGACAGATTCATGTCGATGTGAAGTTACATCTCAACATTTTACAGGTTTCACTCTTAAAATTTCAGATTAGCTGTAAATGTGAAAGGAATCTGACTCTTCACACACACACACACACATACATACACACACACAAATACACAAAGACATGAATATGTGTGAAGTTGTGCTTTTATTCTGCGAGCCGAGCTCTGAGTGATGGGGTACGCTGTGTGTGTATAAATCAATCATAGGTAAACAAACGGTCTGTGTGTGTGTGTGTGCAGTGTGTGTGTGTGTGTCGTTTGCGCCAACAGCTGTGTGTTTAGATGTGACGCAACACATCATTTAAATGTTGTGTCTGCTTTAAAAAGCAAACGGAGTCTGTTTGTCATGGGTTTTGGTGACTGTGACAAAAAAAACACCTATGGGGGACAGGAGGGGGGGGGGGTTGACCTCTGACCCCACAGGAGTTGTTGTCCAGAGAACGTGGGAGAACGAGGCCGAGCGCGGTGGTCCTTTCCAGCACCGTCCGCCCGCCTCTCTCTCTCTCCTCCCGATCGTTTGTTTCAGGAACAAAAGAAACCGAACAACGCTGAGGGAGCACGCCGACCGCGGGGTCACGGGGTCGATGAAGGAGGGGGGGGGGGCATGTTTCCTCACACGTTCACACCTGCCACCTGCAACTAATTAAAGTCAGAGAGGGGAGGGGCTTTAATTAAGACGAGTGTGTCACACTCGTCTTAATTAAAGCCCCTCCCCTCTGACTTTAATTAGATGCGGTGGACCAGAGGAGCCTCTTCCTCCTCTTCCTCCTCCTCTTCCTCTTCTTCTTCTTGCCACTGGGATTGTGCATCATACCACAATCACACAATAATAAACAGGGCGACACCCAAGAGGGCGGGGCAAAGTGACTCTATTTAAGGAGGGGGGGGACCACTTCCTGCCTGTGGGGACTTTCCAACGACTGATGAGCCCACATTTAAAATACCTGAAGTATACATCCTACACAGAGTATTCACACACACACACACACGCACGCACACACATACACACACACACACACGCACACACACACACACCTTCATGAGCATCTGCCCCCCCCTCCAGCTCGTATGTACATAATCTCTACGGTTTATAATGCGGTAGGCATTACATTCTGAATGTGCAATTACATTAAATGTCACGCTAGCGCGTTCAAAAGACACATACACACACACACATACACACATACACACACACATACACACACACATACACACACCCACACACACACACATGGTGATCTTGGTTTAATCCGCCACAGAATCATTTCACTGCGAGGCCGAGAGGGACTTAGCATCAGAGACAGCTGGGCGAGGCGAGGCGTCACGAGAGGGGAGGAGAGGAGAGGAGAGGAGGAGAGGAGGAGGAGGGAGGAGAAGGAGGAGGAGGAGAGAGAGGAGGAGGAGGAGGAGGAGGAGGAGATGGAGGGAGGAGGAGAGGAGGAGATGAGAGGATGAGAGGAGGAGGAGGGAGGAGGAGGAGGAGGAGGAGAGGAGGAGAGGAGGAGGAGGAGAGGAGGAAAGGAGGAGGAGAGAGGAGAGGAGAGGAGAGGAGAGGAGGAGAGGAGGAGAGGAGAGGAGGAAAGGAGAGGAGGAAGAGAGGAGATGGAGGGGAGGAGAGGAGGGGAGAGGAGAGAAGAGGAGGGAGGAGGGGAGGAGAGGAGAGGAGGAAGAGAGGAGAGGAGGAAGAGAGGAGATGGAGGAAGAGAGGAGAGGAGGAGGAAGGAGAGGAGTGGAGGAGGAAAGAGGAAGAAGAGAGGAGGGAAGAAAGAGGAGCAGAGGAGGGAGGAGAGGAGGGAGAGGAGAGGAGGAGAGGAGGAGAGGAGGAAGAGAGGAGATGGAGGGGAGGAGAGGAGAGGAGAGGAGGAGAGGAGGGAGGAGGAGAGGAGAGGAGGGAGGAGGGAGCTCACCAGGGCATGAGTCGGCCGATCTTGGTCCACTTGCTCTTCGTGATGAAGAACCCGACCACCGGGTCGGTCACGGCGCCCCAGGCTTTACCGATGAACAGCACCATGGAGGCCTGGAAGGCGTTGATCTGAGGAGCAGAGGGGGGAGGTGAAGAAACACACACACACACACACGCACACACACACACTTTAAACCCGTTTACCTGAGCCACGTCCAGCAGGTAGATCTGCAGGAAGAAGGCCGTGGCGCTGCCCGCCACCTCCTTGGGGGCGCCGCCGATGGCGAAGCACAGCTTACTGGAGAAGGTCAACTTCTGACCCGGCTCGGTCTGCGGAGACGGACCACAAGGAACCTTCATTCAGAAACTATTCACAATGTTCCTGTTTCCATGGAAACTCTCACTTTATTTATCAAATAAATTACAAAATGAATATAAAATATAGTCAAGATATTAACGAGGTTATAAATAATGATTTTTATTGTAAATATTAAGTTGTTCTTCTTGTGGCTCAAAGGAAGGCCAGTTTGATAGCTTCTCTCACCAGCATAACTGTTTTCAGCTGCGCTCACATAAAAAGGGTTTGAAGGGATTTCTACCCCTCCGCTAGTCTTCTAAGGCAATAACACAATGTACCATCAGAACACTGGAGATGGGCCTCTACACACCTCTGTAGAGACTTCATTAAACAACAGAGAATAGTCATCTACACATTAACAACTATGTAGAGATGTATTTATGATTCATTTAATGTTATCTTCATTGATAAAAACAGTGCTTTAAAAAATAAGGTAATTTCTACGTGACCCCAAACTTTTTAACGGTATTCTTGAGTAAGCGTGTCCCGCCATGCAGTCGGTCACACGTGTGCGTCCTCTACTTTTTGCTCGTATCTCATCATTTTAACTCCGGGGTATTGGGGAGGGAGGTCGCTGTGTGAGCCAATCAGCACGGGCGATTCTGCACACGCGGAAAAATCACACCTGCAACGACACTTCTTCAGGCGAGGCGCGTCGCCCTCACGCTCACGAGACTCATGACTCGTCTTCTCTATTCCAGGTGCTCCTAGAATAACATTCCTTCCTCCTCGTCTTCGCGTCGCCACCGTTCGCCGGGTTTCGGTGGAGCGCGAAGGAAAAGGCGGTTTGAGGACGTGAGAAACGGCGCCAGACACACTCCCTAAAAACACACACACACACACACACACACACACAGACTACAAGTGCGACTGTAGATCATCAACCTCCTCGTGTCTCTCCCTAAACGACTCGCTGCCACGGGCCAGGGAGATGCTCATGTATAAAATATGTGTGTGTGTTAAATAGATTGTGTATTAGGAGGACCCCCCCCCCCCACACACACACACACACACACACACCTCCACCACACACACCTTGCTGGCTGTTTGCATTGTGGTCTGGAGGAGCCGGGACAAACCCATCGGGTCCTCCGCGGCTCCGCTTCCCCCTCGCCGCGCGCTGCCAAAACCATCAGACCGTGTGTGTGTGTGTGTGTGTCTGTGTGTGTGTGTGTGTGTGCAGAAGCTTTTCATCTCCACACATGAATAAGACGAGCCACCGCAGTCTGGGGAGCCCGATATATTTACGACTGCACGTCTCCGGGGGGCCGTGCACAACCTTTGCCTGTTCCCCCCCGATCCTGTTGAACCTTTGGTGTCAGACACACACACACACACTCACACACACACACACAAGAGTGTCACTCCACATCCAGTGGCCCAGACTTGCCCTCCCTCCTCCCCCCTCCATCCCAGAGCTTCATGAAAGAAGGGG
This sequence comes from Pseudoliparis swirei, assembly GCF_029220125.1. NCBI lineage: Eukaryota > Metazoa > Chordata > Actinopteri > Perciformes > Liparidae > Pseudoliparis > Pseudoliparis swirei. The sequence goes on from NC_079399.1 coordinate 3,646,765, forward strand.
GGGGAGAAGAAAATCACCAAAGTAACCGCAGCCGTGACCGGCTCACTGTGATTATCCCAAACCCACGCTCTTCCCTTCCTCCTCCTCCTTTTTCTTCCTTCTCTTTTCTCATCTCTCCATCAAAACAACGGAGAGGGAGCGACAATTACCGCGAGGTTATACGTGTGCAATTATTCAATCGCGAGACAAGCAGGTCCGAGGTAAGTAAAGACTCCAGAACTCTCTCTTCTCCCACTCTCACTGCAATTAGCTCGAATTGGAGAGAGAGAAATTAAAGTCTTTGGTGTCTAGAGAACGCTGCTTATCAGAGGATGTGCAGAAATACATCTCTCTCTCTCTCTCGCTCTCTCGCTCTCTAAAGTCTAAACAAACTCTCAATCTTTCATTACTGCGTTCCTATCATCAAAGGGGATAAACAGGATATCCTTCCTACTGTTGTCTGCGTGCACAAACAGCACCGTACACACACACACACACACACACACACAATGTCGGCGAGCGAGGGACGAGGGCGGATAAGACTAATCTCCAAAGTTAATGAATTCTTAAGAGGAAATCATTTAAAGTGTCTGATTTAAAATCAGCAGAGAAAAAGGAAGTGAGGGAAATAAAAAATATGAAGACTAAACATCCACAAAGAAATGTACAAATCATTGAAGCAAACAATATATTATGTAAAAAACATATAATAAATATGACATATTAACAAAAAAAGGAAATTAAAAGTAAAGAGTTATGAACCTGTTATACCAAAGTACAATGTGTGAGCTGCGCTGGAATCAAACGAGTCTAAAAACACACCGAACCAGTTGAAAAGCTTGTTTCTGGCCCTCAGGGGTCAGAGGTCACGCCGAGCAGGTGACGCCAGAAGCTCCAGGTCATGGATCAGGTGGATTATGTCACACTAAGTTCTTGAGACTCTGCCCACTCCTCCTCTCTACCTCCATCTGCCTGATGGATCGTGGAGGTCTCCATCGTGGAATATGCCTACTATGAACTATTCATCCACTCTGTCACATTCATTGAATGTATTTTAACTCTAAATCTGTCCTTCTGTACACATTACATCTATTGTTCTGTCCATCCTGGAGAGGGATCCTCCTCTGTTCTCTCCTGAAGGTTTCTTCCCTTTTTTTCCCCCTGAAGGGTTATTTGGGAGTTTTTTCTGATCCGATGTGAGGTCAAAGGTCAAAGGTCAGTGATGTCTATGTGTACAGATTGTAAAGCACTCCGAGACAAATTTGTAATTTGTGAAATTGGGCCATACAAATAAACTGAATTAAACTGAATTGAATTGAATTCTTTAAGTTAAAAAAGAAAAAGGAATATCGGGTGTGCGGCGTTCCTTCGCGGCGTAGTGACGTTGTGAAGAGGTCAGCTGGCTAGAGCCACGCTGAGAGTCCCTCTGGTTTCCATGGGAACGGCCATGCCACGACCAAGGCTCTGGTGTACTTGGAAATTTGGGGGAAATAGAAACTTTTCTTCCAAATTCCAAATTTTATTTTGTTGAATATTAAGATTCAGGAATATTAAGAGTCGCGTTTTTAATCCTCCAGTTCTGTTCATCTTCAAGGAGCGGGGGAAACACGTATGTCCGTATCCATAGTGACGACCAGGTCATTTAGTTCCACTTCCTGCCTGTCACGACTCTCTTCAGGGTCTTCATCATATCGGTCGGGAAAACAAATCGACTTCCATGATTGATAAGCAAATGAATAACAGATAATGAGAGGAGAGAGATCCATCTCTTTTGTTTTCCTCTTCCTCTCCATCCAATCACAAGCCACGCACGGCCCAAATAAGCTGCACACACACCAATGAGAATGGAAACACTCAAGAAACAAGCTGCCATGGAACACCTGACAACAACAACAACAATGAAGAAGAAGAAGAAGAAGAAGAAGAAGAAGAAGAAGAAGAAGAAGAAGAAGAAGAAGAAGAAGAAGAAGAAGAAGAGTCTTACCTGCCGGGGGGTCTTGGGGAACAGCGGGTCGGTGGGCTTGATGAGCTTCCCCGTGGAGCCGCGCGCTCCCGCCATGGCTGAGAGGCTGTGCGTGAGGCGGCCGCCGTACGTGTGCGCGCGGGGGGTCGTGAAGTGCGTGTGGCTGTGACTCCTCGTGGGAGCGAGTGCGCGCGGAGCCGGCTGCCACTGCGCGCTGCTGTGCGTCCGCGGCTGGAACTGGACGTGGCTCTGGCTGCGGGTGGTGTGCGCGGCGCGTGTCACGGCCCCGGAGGCCGCGGGCTCCTCCTCCTCCACCCGCTCCTCCTCCTCCTCCTCCTCCCCCTCCTCCTTCTCCCCCTCCTCCTCCGTGACAACTCGGCCCCTTTCTGCCGCCATTCACATGCTCTTGTGTGGCTCTGGAATGAGGCCGGCGGAGGGAAGGGCAAAGTCAGACCGGCGGCGGTTCCAGACGCACGCACGCACACACACACACACACACACACACACACACACACACACACACACACACACACACACACACACACACACACACACACACACACACACACACACACACACACACACACACACACACTCAATGACATGTATAGCTGCAACATAGACAGCTGCAACAAGAATGCAGCTGCACGCAAACACACAAAGACTTTGTGCGCACGCACAAAACAACAAAAACGGGACAATGCACAACAACAACAACAACAACAACAGCAGAATAGATGCAGGAGAATGTAACAAGACACCGCGCGTACGCGTGCACGCTCAAACTAAACAACCTTTTTTGTCCCCAAATAAATATCATCACGCAAGTGGAATGTCATGCAGGTGGTCGTCATCTGCGGCAGAGGCGCGAGTCCATCCCATAAACAACATGAACAACCCGAGGAGCTCCCCGCTGCTTCTTTTCTTTTTTTCTTCTTAAAAAAAAAAGGAGGAACACAGATGTGTGGTCCTACCTCTTTGGTGATGGGGAAGCTGCCGCCGGCTGCGGTCAGTTAGTTTTGCGGCGATCTGACAGCCAGTCAGCGGGTCCCCGGTCCTCGGTGGTCGGTCCCCGGTGGTCGGTCCCCGGTCCTCGGTGGTCGGTCCTCGGTCGGCCGGATGGGAAGCAGACTGCGGAGGATGGAGCACCGTCTGCGCGTCTCAGTCCCGCAGTGACGGAGCGGCGCCGTGCAGCGGCCGTCACGGTGCACCGCAGTCCGCGGATCGCATCTGTGATGAGATTATGGCAGTGTGTGTGTGTGTGTGTGTGTGTGTGTGTGTGTGTGTGTGTGTGTGTGTGTGTGTGTGCGCGTGTGTGTGTGTGTGTGTGTGTGTGTGTGTGTGTCTGTGTTGGATGATAAAACATACGTCGAGGGGACCATGCAAACGAAAGCTGTTGTTTCTAACTTCATAATCTATGGTATTTATAAGATATGTTTTAAGCACGTGATAAACAAGAATGTATATTAAAATATTATAACACACTTTACAGAATAAATAAACATCTTTATCGGTTCTTTAGGAAAAGAGTTATATGATCACATGAGCTGCAAAATTGTGTGTAATAAGAAAGCAAGTTTGTAGTTTGTCGCAAACTTTTACTGCAATGTGTGTGTGTGGGTCTGTGTGTGTGTAGAATGCCTACTTTACGGGCTACTCCGGATCAAGTTAAGGGAATTAAACTTGCACTCTGTCGAATAACCACCAAGGGGCGACTCCTCTGGTTGTATAGAAGTCTATGCTTCATGTGTTAAAGCTGCATTCTAGGGACCACCAGGGGGCGACTCCTCTGGTTGTATAGAAGTCCATGTTTCATGTGTTAAAGCTGCATTCTCTCTCCTGACCACCAGGGGGCTCCTCTGGTTGTATAGAAGTCTATGTTTCATGTGTTAAAGCTGCTGTCTCTCTCCTGACCACCAGGGGGCGACTCCTCTGGTTGTATAGAAGTCTATGTTTCATGTGTTAAAGCTGCTGTCTCTCTCCTGACCACCAGGGGGCGACTCCTCTGGTTGTATAGAAGTCTATGCTTCATGTGTTAAAGCTGCATTATCTCTCCTGACCACCTGGGGGCGACTCCTCTGGTGTAAACATGAGTTCATGTCTCAGTCTCTAGTTTCAAGTCTTCTTCTATACAGCATGATGTCATCATTGCGTACTTTATGGTCATTTAGAGTCACACAGACCATGAAGCAGGGGACGCTTTAGAACTATGTCATGCCAGAGAGGAGAGCGTGATAGTGACGGACTCGTGTCACATGTCTCCGGGCCTCTGGAACCACATTCATCATTCATGATGACATCATCGAGGTTATTTTATTCAAAGTGGTTTTGTCTTCTTTTGGACTCCCAGGTTTTCGTCGTCCTCATCTCCAGTAAACTGACATTTGAATGCCATCTTCTCCTCTTTACGATCTTCCAGGTCTGATCTGTGGAGCCTTTCATCTTCTCTTTCTCTTCATGGCGGACCCTCCTCCCCCTCAGCGAGCCTCTCTCCTCCGAGCATCACGAGAAACACGCCGCGGAGACCTCGGCTGGTGACCCCAGACCGAGGCCTTCAAACCCCTCACCGAAAACCATTTCATTGACAGCGAAGAAGCCCCCCCCCCCCCCCCCCATGTGAGGCGCATTACAGCGGGTGTGTTTCCGATGATGCGTGAAGAGGAATGTGGGAAAAGAAAGAATAAAAAGAGAGCGAGAAGGGTTCCTTCAGAGAGGAAAGGTGGGAGAGAGACTCCCTTACGCATATTAAATATGTAGAGAGAGGAGAACGTGTTCCCTCTTTTCCTCGCCATGATGCTCAGAGACATGGAGGTGCTACATGGAACCGAATATGGTTCTTCAGAGGGATGCCATCGAAGAACCATATCTGGTTCCACAAAGAACCTTTCAAACCAGGGTTCTTTAGAGAACCATTTCATTAAAGAGTTCTTCAAAGAACCTATAAAGGTGTCTCAAAGAACCTTAGAAAATGGTTCTTTAAGGCACCGTATCTGGTTCCAGAGAACATTTCATTCCAGGGTTCTCTAAAGAACCATTTCCTTGAAGAGTAACCTTAAAACATGGTTCTTTAAGACACCATTTTCGGTTCCACAAAGAACCTTTCAACCCAGGGTTCTTTAAGGAACCATTTCCTTAAAGAGTTCTTCAACGAACCTATAAAGGTGTCTCAAAGAACCTTAAAAACATGGTTCTTTAAGGCACCGTATTTGGTTCCACAGAGAACATTTTAAAACAGTTCTGCAGAGAACCATTTCCTTCGGCGATGGTTCTTCCAGGAACCACAAAGCCTTTTAAAGAACCATTTTAGAACCTTTATTTTGCTTCAGGTCAACATCTCACAATGTGACCTCTCAGAAAGGTCACTCTCCAGAGGGGATTACACTATTCCAGACCCCCGTGACCTTGACCGGCCCGCGGCTGTCATCTCCTCATCCTGCAGCCGCGGGGCCGATACAAACGCTCGTCTGTTCTGCACACACACACACACACACACACACACACTCCCCGTTGCTTTTAAATATTGAAGATGGATAATGGCGTTTCGCCTGCCGGGCAGGAAGCGTAGAGCCGGAGACGGGGGGGGGGGGGGGGGAAAGCCAAGAAACATAAGATGCCTTATTTACCCCCCACACACACACACACACACATTATTTGTTAACCCATTGCCCACTTCCATAGCATCAGACTCTCCTTAGGCTCAGTGACGGCTCCTGCATCTCTAAGTATAATCTGAATCTGCAGTGACAGGTGATTCATATCAGAATCAGGTGCCGCTGCCTCAATTCTCAAACACTTCCATCAGCTCATATTTCCTTCACACCTGGCAGCACATCATAACGTGCATGTTTAATGCTCAAAGGGCTTAAAAAAGAAGAAGTAAACACCTGCAGAGGTTTGAATACTTTGATTATTCCTTGATATGCCGTGAACGGATGCAGTACAATAAAACAATACATTGTGCGTTCCATATATCCCCCCTCCTCATAAAGAAAAGACAATGTTGACCAAAACAAAATATGCAACAATTTAAAATAAATTCTAAATACATTTTAAATAAATTCTGAATAAACTCTTAATAAATTCTAAGTACATTTAGAATAAATTCTAGATAAATTCTAAATAAATTCTGAAACAATTGTAAATAAATTCTAAATAAACTCTAAATGAATTCTGAATAAATTCTGAATAAACTCTTAATAAATTCTAAGTAAATTTAAAATAAATTCTAAATACCTTTTAAATACATTCAAGATAAATTGAAAATAAATTCTGAAACAACTGTAAATAAATTCTAAATAACCTCTAAATAAATTCTAATAAATTATAAATAATTTCTAAATGAATTCTAAATAAATACAACTCAACAGTCAGGCCGACGCAAATTACAGTAACACGGCGTCATATTACGTCTGTTAAAAATGGCATTAATGTGAAAAATCAATATATGTGTTTATTTAATATAAACTATAAACATAAATATATATTTAAAAATATCAGCCCCTTATATATATTTTTTTTACTTGAAGAAAAACTGGCGATAGCAGTTTGGTAAAGACTTTAGAGAGAGTTGGTGGGTGATGCTGGTAAAGGTGAAGGTATTTGCCGTGTGTGTATGAGGGAAGGAGGGAAGGTAACATGCGGTGGACCAACAGATGGATACATCTGCCTCTTGAGTTTGGTGGTTTTGGGAGATCCGTCGGCAGGAGGAAGAAGACCAAGAAGGCACCGACAACAAATAAAGCACAGACTTTAGAATAAAGCAATATTATGAATATATCGATAAAAGGGGGCGTTGAGACCGCAATGAGGGTCGCATCGAGGCCCTTTCATCGTCAGCAGTGACCGAACGGGGCCTGCGTGTCCAGGGGTCTCTGCACGATGACGGCGTTGGCCAAGTCGGCCTCCTGGAGACTCAACTCTTTGTCGTCGAGCTCCCGGAAAGGGACGGACGTGGTCAGGACGAAGGGCGGGCAGCTCCTCTGGCAGCGCGCCACGAAATCCTGGACGTCGGCGACGCTGGAGAAAGAAAGATGAGGTAAAGGAATTAAATAAAAACTAAAATTCTAAATAAATTCTAAATGATTTCTTAGTAAATTCTAAACAAATTCTAAATAAATTCGAATCAAATTCTAAATACATTTTAAATATATTTTTAATGAATTCTAAATAAATTCTAAATAAATCCTAAATAAATCTTGGACGTCGCCGACGCTGGGGGAGAACCGGGAGAACAATGAGGTAACTAAATAAATAAAAAACACATGACAACGAGAGGCAGAACGGCTCCTCAGTAGCGAAGCATCGCCGACCCCGAATACTCGACTCCCTCTCTCTTGCGACACGTGACGTCTCCCTGCGCTCGTGAAGAGCATCCATTATTAATCGCGGCCTCGCCATATGCAAGCGGTCTTATGGCGGCCCTGCATACGCTGAAGGTTGGGGGGGGGGAGGGGTTCAGCGCTCCCTATCCCTTCAGCTAACCCAGCATCCCAGTTACGCAATCCCTCTCTGGGGGGATTTTATAGATCCACTCTGTTGCTACATCTCACATTATGTTTTCTGCAGCCTGTGTGCAGATGGATGTATGACATGCCTTCAACAAAGCATTACGTAATCCCCAAACAAACCCCCTTCGCCAGCTTCCAGAGCTCAGGCAAACAACAATCTTATGTCATCCCCCCGAACTAATTCTTTTTCGGCGATGCTTGAGATTATGGGATTTGCAGACGGCGTGGCCGGGGTGCAAAGTGTCGAGGTAGTCCATGTGCAGAATACTAAGTCGGTCTTTAATATGTAGATATCGTTTGAGGGATGACGAGCTAAGATGTGGAGAGAGGTGCTTTTTTTTTTGGGTATACGCACCGGTTTGATAGGTTAAACCTCTGCACCAATCTCCTGCCGTCGGCCAACCAGATCTGCAGGGAGGTAACGGGGAGGGCGTGGTCTAGCGTTACCATGGGGATGGGAGGAGATTCTCCATCCTCGTTCACGGATGGTGACCTGGCCACCACTCTGGGAGCAACACTGTGAGTGGACAGGAGCAGAGGACACATGGAGGATCAGGGAAACGTTATTATATATTATATATAAATTATATATAATAATTATATATAATAATATATATATATTTGTATTATATATTTATATATATATTTATAGTATATATTTATATATATATATGTGTGTTTTTAGTATATATTTATATATCTATACATTTGTTTTTTATTATTTATTGTTATATATATATATAATAAATACATAAATAAATGAAATGAACAGAACATGCATATATATATATATATTTATATATATATATATATATATATATATAGGGACTTTCTGTGCAATTGAGCATTCATACAGTGACGGTCTGAACATGTTGAGGCTCTGAGTTCATCAGACCTGTTGGCTTGTGGGTGTTTCTGGATTTAGAAGGACACCTAGTGGTACAAAGTAGTATTGCATCTAAAAATATAAACAACAAATCCAACTCAAGTGCATGATTGAATATTTAGAACATATATATACATAAATATTCTTTAAAAAAAAAGGTAAAATAGTGTTGCAACAATATATATATATAATACTCTAAAATGTATTTACTTTGTGATGTTATCACAACAGAGATCTCCTACCTGCCAAGTCGGTACCCTGGGCCGCTGAAGGGGTGAAAGGCCCTCTTCCTGGGAACGTAGTTTTCCTCCGTCAGGTCCTCCACACTGACCTCCAGCTCCTCCTCCTCCGCCCTGCTCTCCCACTCTTTGGGAAGCTCCCTGGGGGGGAAAGACAAAAAAGACCAGACTCGACGTGATAAACGAGCGCTAATGAACGTTAATGCTTTCTCTGTCTTAAAGCGGAGGGTTTGGACAGATTTGGGTTTGTCCGTTCTGGGCTACCGTAGACCACCGTTAGTATTTAGATATAAACAGCTCGGCCACCGAAACAAATATAGATGTTTAACTTCAGGCGAATATTAAAAAGATAATATTATTTTCCATTTCTGCAAATATATATATATATATATATATATAGATACATATATATACATAGATATGTATATATACATAGATATATACATATATATATATACATAGATATATATATATACATATATATACATATATGTATATATATTGGCAGAAATGGAAAATAATATTATTGGGCATTTATCTAATGCAGTTCTCCGTAGTTCAGTTTTAAACTGTGATAAACTATAATAAAGGTTTTATATATTTTAATGTGTGTCATTAAGTCACAGCTCACAGCATCTCGTTGAATGAGTACTAATATAAAACAATAATTGCTTTGACGTTCGCTTTTGATTGGGCGGGAGAATAACATGTGTCGCAATACCCGACGTCCTCCACCTTGGATTGCTCGACAAGTCGTGGAGAGGAACTAATGAGGTGGTTTTCGGGACCCCCCCCCCTCACCCCCTCTTGATGGAGTCCAGGAAGTCTTGATTCTCCGCTACGGCGTAGCTGCGAAACTCCTGGCCGTTCACGGTGAAGCCGTCCTTCCACAGCCGCACCACCATCTCCACCTGGAACCAGAAGGCCCCGCAAAGAAATCTCCACTCTGATAACAACAATTTTGAGCTTTGTGCGATGTTTAAAACGTCCGTTCGGCAAACGGATTCAAAGGAGCGGAGCGCTAATGATGAGCTGTCTGACCTTCGATGACCCCGAGGCGTCGTAGCAGAGCTTCTCCACCTCGTCGACGAGGTCTTCCACCGAGAAGCTGCGCCTCATTGGCTCCTCGTTGTCTCCGCTGGCAGCCGACAGAGAGACGAGAGACAGGTGTGTGATTCCCTCGTTATGCAGAGGACTCGCTGAACTCCACCTGCAGACGCTCTATTGAACTCAAACGTTGAATTATTGGGTTCTCGCCCCTCAAAGTTGTTTTACAGCATGCCAGAAAGCGCTCTTTGAGCAATATAATAGATTTCTCATTCTTGATGCGTCACACTCGATAATGACCTTTGCAATCAAGTAATTGAGTTGTATAGATTATTCTTTTTTGGGGGGGGGGGAAATGTTTTATGGTGACATTTTTGTGACTTAAAATTGATTGAATTGTATTTTTTCAACAACACAAAACACACGCAAGATGGGGAAATAAAATACAAATAAATAAATATAAATAAATATAAATAGAAATTAATAGAAATTAATAGAAGTAGATAAAATAGATATAAATAAATATATAGATAAATATAAAAAATTAAAATTTATATAGAAATAGAAATAATAAAAACTAGAATTTTTTTAAATGAATTAATCTAAATAAATATAAATAAATATGAATAAATATAAATTAATAGAAGTAGATGAAATAGATATAAATAAATATATAGATAAATATAAAAAATGAAAATTTAAATAGAAATAGAAATAATAAAAACTAGCATTTTTTTAAATGAATGAATCAAAATAAATATAAATAAATAGAAGAAAATGATTTCAATTCCTAAATTAAAACGGTGCATTTGTTATATAACGATAATTTAAAGGAGAAAAACAACCCCTTTTAATGGCTGTGACTCACCAGTTGTCATCCTTCTGCCCCCCCACAGTGTTAATCTCTTTCATGACGTCGTGTGTTTTCCATCTAAGTAAAATGAGCAAAGCAGGAAACGTCATAACGTTAAAAATGCATTTCAATACAATTGAACCTGCTCCTCGGTCTGCAGTGGTAACTCATTCACGCGTCATCACCTATCCATCACCGATACACACGTTATTGATCATTATGTAAAGTGGGCGTAACGCGGAAAAGACGTGCACGCGCACAGAGCACCCGAGTGCCACAACACGCACTATACACACACGCGCGCGCAGATGCAGGTTAAGGTCACCTGCTGGTTTACCAGTCCGCGGCGTGTCCGTTAATCCCCCGGGAGACACACATCTGCAGCGGCTCCTCTGCTGAGCGATGCGCGCGACGTGAAGTGCCGTAAAGCGACTCTCCTGTCGTCGTGAAACCCAACCGGTGCTGCTGAGCTCAGCACGTGCGCCTGAAGCCGATTGATGCTGATGCTGCAGTATTACATGGATACAGCACCAGTGATAGTTTATGTCTGTCTGTCTATATATATATGTTTATATATATATATATATATGTCTGTATATCTGTCTGTCTATATGTATGTTTATATATATTATATATATATATATATATATATATATATATATATCGGTATATCTGTCTGTCTAGCTGTCTGTCTATATATATATATGTGTGTATATATCTGTCTGTATATCTGTCTGTCTGTTTATATATATATATATATATATATATATATATCTGTCTGTCTGTTTATCTTTCTGTTTATCTGTCTGTCTGTCTGCCTTCACTCATATCGTTATAGACGTAATGATAATAATCAGTCTGTTGTGATATGATCATGAATTACTGCAGTAATCATTTCCTCTCATCCTCGTGTATTAAACGATCATCTGTGGCACAGAGAGATGAACCCAGACCACATCTGGACACAACATTATCCTCCTTTGTGAAAGTCAACCTCTACTCTCCCTATTCCTCCACACACTGCTCACTGCTCAACATCTGTCCCCCCATTGCACACCGAACACTGATATTGTGTCATAACATTTATTATCACTTAATCTCTTCATATATCGTATATTATTATTTTACGTCCAATAGAAAATGTGAACTTTGGACGTTGCAGATAGCGCCCCCTGTCGACCACCAGGAGTAGGCACCGTTACCACACCTGTGGTTTATATACTGTAATACAGTATTTATCAGTTAATTCATCAATAATTAAGTGAATATGTGGCTGATTCACTTTCCATATGCATTATTCACAACGTAAGTGAAAACATTCCCTCTGATGAAGCCGGTAAGTAATCAAAAGGCTCAAAAAATGCTTAATTTGGCTGTAAATTCAAGGTATATTCACGCACATGGGCCGCTTGAAGCATTTTAAAAAGTTCTTTAATAGTGAGTTTACTCGTTTTATCTGGATTCTGGAGGTCCAAGCAACACAACAATGTTTAAATGGCATCGCTTGAACCCAAAAAACACGAAACAGATGGATGGCACAGTTGCATTTCCGATCAAGCCAGAAATAGAAGTGGCAACACACACACACACACACACACACACACAGAAAGACAGACACACACAAGTGCACACTTCGGTTTCAGCAGTGATCTCCAAAGTGGGGTCAAGGGATCCCACGGGGCGTCTTGAGAGGATCACTGGAGGTTCTCTGCAAAATACTGTTAAACATCACTTTTCATACCATCATTATATAATAATTCTCATAATGGGAAAAACCAAACGGTGGGAGAGGAGCAAAGCTGAAAGAGGAGAATGAAGACAACTTTGCATTATTGTAAAGAACTGCCAAAAGATATTATCATTCATACCATCATTATATAATAATTCTCATAATGGGAAAAACCACTTTTTACACGTTTGCATAGATTTGCTCATGTCCTTTCTCACATTAACTTCCTCCAGATGTTGTGTAAAGTTTAAGAAATGTATTGTAAGGGTACACCGTGTACTCAAGTTCACTAACCTGTAATAAATGTATTTATTTTGTATTTTTATTCCTTCTGTGAAATAGTTGTTTTATACTTTATGGAATTCAGCATCACCAGAAATATTCCTCCTGTAAATAACACAATTGATTATATTTATTTTTATGGCCTTCCTTGTGGTATTTATATTAGTATCTATGTTTGTTTTTTGTGGCAGTAAAAACTAAATGAATGCACCTGACAAACATGGCAGAGAGAGAAAGAGAGAGAGACACGGACAGACAGAGAGAGGGAGAGAGAGACACAGGAAGAGAGGAGGGAGAGAGAGAGAAATGGCGCCTGGACGCTGCGCTCGCTGAGGCAGTCTTTGGAGCCGGCGGAGGAGAGTCAGCGGAGGGCAAGGGACAAACAAACATGGTGAACACAAGGAAGAGCCCGCGGCCGAGGACCGGCCCCTTCATCTCCTCCAGGACGAGGTCGTCGTCAAGAACCGAGCGAAACTCTGAAGAACATGTAAGCCGAGGAAGGGTTTTCTTCTTCTTTTCTTCTTTTCCCTTTTCTCTGCACCGGCTAAGCTAAGCTAGCCGGCCTCACGGGTGCTTCCCCCCCACAAAAAAACACGCTAACGTGCAATTCAAGGAGTAAAAAAACGTTGACACGCTTTGACACGCAACGGCTCGCGCGCGAGACTCACCAACGGACGTGTAACGGCGGAGTGTCGCTTGCAGGTTCGTTTTTTTGCCATTATTTTACGGGTTAGCTCCCCCCTTAGCTTAGCGCCTAAGTTGGGTTCCCTTTGTGTTTGGCCAATTTCACCCGACTGACTTCTCCCGCGATTCACCTCTAAATAAAAGGGTTTTAGTCGGCGTGTCTTCGCCCCCCGGCCCCCCGGATGTATCGGCGTGGTTTAGTTCTCCCTCGATTCCTCCTCCCCAAAAAACGTGGAGAGAATAAAGCTCGGAAGTTAAGCTAGTTGCCTGTCGGGCTGCAGCTAGCCGGCGGTTGGGGGAAGGGAGTCCCGGGTTCACAACAGTTGACCGGTGTTGCGGTGTAAGAAGCGACCGTGTTAACTGGCGACTTTGAACTTAACTCGTCCGTTGTCGTCGTAGTTACAGACAGCTGTTGGAAATAGGAAAAAACACGTAGCTGCTGTCGTAAATGCCGCATTGTTTAATTTATATAGTATATATTAATATATAAAGGGTTCGTTTCAAATTATTACAAAATTGCACCAAGTGGCATTTCTGACGGCCGTCGTAACCACGACAACAACGGACGCGTTCGGTTCAAAGTCGCCAGTTAACACGGTCGCCTGTTGAACCGTAACACCGGCTCGAGTGCCCGGCGTGAACTCTGTGAACTTTCTGTTGTGAATGCATGCGAAGACCCGGATGTAGCATGCTTTTATGACAACAAAAAGTGTTTTGAAATGCATTGATTTCTACATTACCCCCATTTTAAAAATGTATTTTTTGGTACTTATTCGAAATGCCCACGCTCTGGTCGCTGACCTCCAAGGCAACATGACACCCCCTTTTCATCTCAAAATGTAAACATTGAGATTGTGCAGGGGAACCAAGAGTGCCCTGTGTCACTGCATCAACTTTTTTTAGGAGTATTATAGCACTTTGCACATAATAATTAGTTGGTAAAGGCAATAAAGCACGTTCTTGAGTTTTAATTGGCTGAAATTGGGAGTCCCCCCCCTCCCCTCCCCTGCCTGCACATAATGGATGACACATGATTAATGCGGTGGTTAAACAGGCTGGAGAGGGATGCACATAATACACTTTCACAATGTTATTCACACCTGATTGTTTTTTGGACACTTGATGCTCAACAGTTCCCCCCCAAATATTCTCTTTCCTGCAGCCGATTGTTTTATGACTGTCTGGGAGGGGAAAAGATTTTGATATGCACGACTTCATCTATCTCCATCGAGTCTGTCCGTCAGAAAGAGGAGACAGGCGCGTCTCCTCCGCTGTGAAGGGGGGGGATACGTGGAGGAGGCGCCTCGTCTCATCGTCGTCCCCTGTGCTGTTTATTCTCCCCGTTTGAAGCTCTCGCTTTCGCCTTGACGTGGATTTGATTTGTTCCCCGATCAGTTCGTTCACGCTCGCCCGTTTATTTGATTAATCTTCCGGCTTCACCCGGCGACTGGCGGGGGCGAATGTTTTATGCAGAGCGATTTCGACGGGCTGTCGCCGTATAGGTGACGAAGCGTCCTCTTTTCATTTCCTTTTCTTCCTATCTCTTGTTTCCTGTCATTTTCTTTCTCTCTCTCTGAAAGTGGTGCGATCGTTGTTTTGTTTTTTCCCCGACAGAAGGAGCCCAGCAGCGACGTGAGCAGTCCCAGCAGCCCGCGGTTGCCTCCCCCTTCCAAGCGGACGCGGCGGCAGGCCGCCTCCGAGCCGAGCTCCAGCGACACCTCCCCGTCCCCGCAGACCAAGGTCCAGAGGGTCAGCTGGGAGATTCCCACCTACCGCACCAGGTCAGCCTTTCACATGTCACGGGGGCGCCTCCCGAATGATGGTGTAGGATTTTGGGCACAACTAAAATAGGCGAGCGCAAGGGTGTCAAAATAATGGTCACCGTGGGACACGTCAGCATCATGGATCAAAGGGTTGTAACTGAAACACGGTGTAATTACCCCCAAACTTATTGTTAAATAACTCTTTTTGCATTTTATTATTTTTTATTTGAATGTAGAAATATTGCACATAAGAACTTTTCTCTAATATCAGAACATAAATCCATTTAATTTGAAGCCTTCAAAATAAAACCACAGGATATTCTTCAATTTTGGATGGACTAAAACCTCTAACTTTGTTCTGCTTCACTTTTTCAAAGTCAAACTTTGCAGGGAAGATGTTACATATTTTAATATGATTTGTGAGAGTTTTAAACCTTTCATCTGCCTCATTACAAACATATCATCATCCTGGAAGTCCTTTTTTTCAATTCGGACCCGACATTTTTTTTTTCTCCTTCATTTACTTTTACCCAGTAACATATAGACTGATATGTACACATCTGAACAAAATATATATTTTTTAGAAATGTAAAAATGATTAAAATAGCCCTGGTGGTTGCAGAGATGCAGCCTTTTTAGTGTGGGTGTGCCATTTTCGGAGCAGAGGCCTAAAAAAAAGCTTGGTGCTTAAAAGGTTAAGAAAAGGTGATCACATGTTTTTCAAGCCGTCGGGGGGCCACATGAAATGACGGGCCGGATTTGGCTCGCGGGCGTTGTGTTTGACACCTGTGGGCTAGAGCATCGTCTTTGGCATAAATCACATTTAGTTCGGTCGAAGCTGTGCACAGAAAGTTATATAAATAAATAAGCGAGTCTTTCCT
Organism: Pseudoliparis swirei; assembly: GCF_029220125.1. Taxonomy (NCBI): domain Eukaryota; kingdom Metazoa; phylum Chordata; class Actinopteri; order Perciformes; family Liparidae; genus Pseudoliparis; species Pseudoliparis swirei. Next base: position 3,662,578 of record NC_079399.1, read on the forward strand.
CCGACGGTAGTTTGTTCTCTGATTTCATTCATTTGTCTTCAATCGTTTAAAAGGACAAACTTAACCGTGAGAACATGAGTTGTGATTAATCCCATGTCGTCTGTGCTTCCCCCTTTTTTTGTTCTACTTCTAGGTTGTCGTCTCGCATAATGCAAAATGGTCACGGTAATGCAATTCTCCCTCAATGTATCCCTTTTTTTAATCCTTATATTTAAAAGCCATTAATTGAACGTAACCGTTTCGAAGACTCGGTCTCTCCTGATTGAAGTTTTTTGTCCACGCTGCAGCCCACCTGAGTCACAGGAGTGAGCAGAGCGGAGGTGGAGAGCACTCGCACATGAACGGCCACGTGGAGCTGAAGAGGAGCTGCCGGGGGAAGAAGAGCAAATTTGAACACCTCAATCAGAGCCTGCTGTTTGACCAGCTGGTCAACAGGTACGCCTGCCAGTCGCTCGGCTCACGCCGCCTGTCTTAGCCAATCTCAGAGAAGAAGAGTTCTTTATTCACCTTGGAACACATTGAATTGGACCGCCACCAACAGGATATCCGGCTCAATCTGTCCTCTTCAGAATTTGGACATTAAAAGGTCCGTTTTAGACAGTGTTGTACCGGTGCAGCAGCGTAGTCATGGCTACAAGTCCTCCACTCCGGTTCATCTAATGTTGATGTGAATGACCTCAAGTTAGAGATGAAGGTCACAACTTTACTGTCATCGTTATTCTTTTAAAATTTGAAGAAGAAAAACTTTTAACGCCTGTTCAAAAACGACTAAATACCTCAATGAGACGAGCGTTGTTTACCCATGTTGGGCTTCAGTTTGTAATTGTGTGTGTGTCTCTGTGTGTGTGTGTGTGTGTGTGTGTGTGTGTGTGTGTGTGTGTGTGTGTGTGTGTGTGTGTGTGTGTGTGTGTGTGTGTGTGTGTGTGTGTGTGTGTGTGTGTGTAGCACTGCTGAGGCTGTCCTTCAGGAGATGGACAACATCAGCAGCATCAGGCAGAACCGCGAAGTGGAGCGTCTCCGCATGTGGACCGGAGCGACTGTGGAGGTGAGTGAGCCGTTAACACACTCACTCACACTCACACACACACACACACGGCCCCTGGTGATGGAAGAGTTACGCTGCGGCTGCCGGATGATGATCTTATGTGACTAAATGTCATCTTTTTTAAATATTTTCAGGAAAACATGGACATGTATTCTCGGGTGAAGCGCAGGAAGTCCATGCGCAGGAGCACGTTCAGCATGCCCACACACCACAAGGTCCTCACGAAGAACGAGCAGGAGGATGAAGGGGAGGAAGTAACGGAAGGTCAGGGTCCCACTCATGTTGTACTTATGGAGGGAGAGAGGAGAAGGAGAGGGGAGAGAGGAAGAGAAGAGGAGAGAGAGGACAGGACAGGGGAGAAGGAAAGGAAAAGTGAGAGAGAGGGGGAGAGGAGATGGGAGAGAGGGACAGGGGAGGGGAGAAGGAAAGGAAAAGAGGGAGGGGAGAGGGGACAGGAGAGGGGAGGAGAGAGAGAGAGGGAGAGGACAGGAGAGAGGACAGGACAGTAGACGGGAGAGAGGAGGAGAAGGAGAGGAAAGAGGAGAGAGAGAGGAGAGAGAGAGGAGAGAGAGAGACTTGAACTGAACTCATCAATACTGAAAGTGTTCCTTCATTTAAGAAGAAATGAAAAGTGTGAAACCGCATTATTTTTTTGCCTCTTTTCTTTTGCGACGTTCAGATTCTCACGGCGTGGAAGAGGAGGAGGACGCCGAGGACGAAGGGGACGAAGGGGACGAAGCGGAAGAGGCCGGGGAGGAAAACGACCGACCGTACAACCTCAGGCAGCGGAAGACGGTGCAGCGATACGAGGCGCCACCCATCGGTGCGTCGCCCCGCCCCTTTATTCGTTCTCTTGGTGTCGACTGCTCGACGCCGGGCGCTAACCTGCCGCTCTGCTCTCTCTCAGAACCGGTGAACAGGAAACAGAGCGACCCCTCCCTTTTTGACACCCACAGATCCCCAGCGAGAAGAAGCCATATCAGGTTGGTCCTCACGAGCAGCTTTCTAAACGTGTCCTCGACGACCTCGCCTCGTGAACGGAGGTCATCGTGTGTCTTTTCGCTGGTCTCTGCTGAGTCAGCGTTGTGTGACTGTGTAACGGCGTGATACTGAATCTAGATTGTTTCGCCACGCCAGAGTAAAGAAACATGCCATCCACAGCAGCGACACCACCTCGTCTTCTGATGAAGAGCGCTTTGAGCGGAGGAAAAGCAAGAGCATGAGCCGAGCCAGGAACAGGTAAGAAACCAACGGGTTTTAAATGTTACATTTGCTTTTGAAGCGCTTCAGATACCTGGTTCTATTAAAACAACAATACTTATTTCTCTCTCTCGCTCTCTCTCCCTCTCTCTCCTCTCCTCCCTCTTTTCCTTTCCTTCTCCCTTCCCCTCTCCTGTCCTCTCCCTCTCCTCCCCTCTCCCTCTCTCTCTCTCTCTCCCATCTCCTCTCTCCTGTCCTGTCCCCTCTCATCTCTCCTCTCTCCCCTCGCCTCTCTCTTTCTCTCTCTCCCTCCCCCCCACAGGTGTTTGCCCATGAACCTGGCGTCGGAGGACCTGGCGAGCAGCGTGCTGCGAGATCGGGCGAAAGTGGGCGCCAGCTTGGCCGACGTGGATCCCATGAACCTCGATAGCTCCGTGAGTTTGAACCGGGGGAATAAAATAAAAGAATTTCGAAGCATTTATGAGGGAATTACTCTTTTTGAATAGAGATGTTTCATCAGTTACTAACAGGGTTTGGGTTGTGGTCATGGAAAACCTGGAAAAGTCATGGAAAAATAGTCATGGAATAAAAGGCATGGAAAAAACTTAAATCATAAAAAGTTTGGAAAAGTCATGGAAATTTGTTATCACATGTTCATTTGCGTTTGACTTCATGGAGTTTGAAATAATTAATATGTTTTTTTAAAGAAAGACGCTCAAAATATAAGCCGGCGTACACTCTCAATACGCACAATTTTCTACATTTTTCATGTTTATACCGAGATTTCAGTTTGGTTTAAAGTCATGGAAAAGTCATGAAAATCCACTGGTCAAAATGTGTAAACTGTACTAATGTGTGTGTGTGTGTGTGTGTGTGTGTGTGTGTTTCTCTCGTCTCTCTCCCCAGGTGAAATTCGACAACGTGGGCGGCCTCAGTAATCACATCCAGTCTCTGAAGGAGATGGTCGTGTTCCCGCTGCTCTACCCGGAGATCTTCGAGAGGTTTAAGATTCAGCCTCCCAGGTGAGGAGAACACGCCTCCCGACATCAAAGGGTTCCTCTCGCTCTGGCCCGTTGTCAAAATGAACACGGGGGCGTTTCCATCCTCCTTTTCCTCTCCTTTATTTCAGAGGCTGTTTGTTCTACGGCCCCCCGGGCACCGGGAAGACGCTGGTGGCGCGGGCGCTCGCCAACGAGTGCAGCCAAGGAGACCGCAAGGTTTCCTTCTTCATGAGGAAAGGAGCCGACTGTCTCAGCAAGTGGGTCGGGGAATCGGAACGCCAGCTGCGCCTCCTCTTCGACCAGGTGAGGCCCCGAGGCTCCGAGGCCCCGAGGCCCCGAGGCCGGCAGAGGAATCATCTGTTGTGACTCGATGTCGACGAGTTTCTTCACTCGAATATTTAAGAAAACGGAACTCTATGAGCTACGTTACCTTTCAACGAGCAGAATTATAATGTTTGTTTTGTGTGTGTGTCTCTTGTGTGTGTCGTGTCTGTGTCTTGTGTGTCTGGGTCTTGTGTGTGTGTGTCTGGGTCTTGTGTGTGTGTATGTCTTTGTGTGTGTGTGTATGTGTGTCTGGGTCTTGTGTGTGTGTCTTGTATGTGTGTCTGGGTCTTGTGTTTGTGGGTCTTGTGTGTGTGTGTGTCTGGGTCTTGTGTTTGTGGGTCTTGTGTGTGTGTGTGTCTGGGTCTTGTGTGTGTGTCTTGTATGTGTGTCTGGGTCTTGTGTTTGTGGGTCTTGTGTGTGTGTGTGTGCCTTGTTTGTTTGTGTTGTGTGTGTGTGTGTGTGTGTGCGTCGTGTGTGTGTGTGCTCTTGCTCAGGCTTACCTGATGAGGCCGTCCATCATTTTCTTCGATGAGATCGACGGCCTGGCTCCGGTCCGCTCCTGCAGGCAGGACCAGATCCACAGGTAAGGGCTCACCTGTCCTCCCCGCTGCCGTTACCTTCATGGCCAACAGGTGGCGCAGGACCTTTTTAAATATCCCGTCATGCCACTGCAGCTGTATTTATTTATTTATTTTGTGGAAAGAAAATTGGCTTCATTTGGATTCGGCTGCTTCGCATCAGTGACTCTCTCTCCCTCGCTCTCGCTCTCGTGTCTGTAATTGTTACTACGAGTTGCCATGGCGATAACATCCACATCCACTTGTTGTCGAGACCATTTCGGGGTCTGAACCGCAGGTGAGGAAGTATCCCATTATGCCGGCGCAGCTTGCAGTTGATCCTTACGGGAACGATACGCCGTCTAGAAATATATAATACTTTGTTTTTGTGAAATGTAAATTGCGCGGAGGGAAGTTTATTCAAAAACTTAAATGCGCTTCATGCCCCCGCGTTTCATAAACGCTCTCCCATCTCCCCCCTGCTGGGTGAACACGCGCGTGGAGCTCCAGTCACGTAAACATCGCCTTTGATCCGCTTTGCGCCCACGCTGCTCTGTGTTGGAAGTCTTGTGTTTGTTTATCTACTCGCTAAAGTACCTGGGCTGTAAACGTGTGCTCACATCATGTCCCCCCTCCTCCTCCTCCCCTTCCCAGTTCTATTGTTTCCACCCTGCTGGCCTTGATGGACGGCTTGGACAGCCGCGGGGAGGTCGTGGTCATCGGCGCTACGAACAGACTCGACTCCATCGACCCGGCGCTCCGGAGGCCCGGACGTTTCGACCGCGAGTTTCTGTTCAACCTGCCGGACAAGAAGGTGAGTCGATGACAGCCGGACTTCACGCGGGCTCCGAGGGTCACAGGACACCTGGAGAAGTCATAATTTTTTTTTGTTATTTCCAGGCCTAGAAAGACCTGGAAAGAAAAATGTAGGGACAAATGTAGGGTCTTCTCGCGCTAGAGATAAAATAAATGTGTGCCTGGAAATTTGGTTTAAAGCAGGGCTCGTACGGTCATGGAAAACCTGGAAAAGTCATGGAATTTTAAAATGGTCATTTCCAGGCCTGGAGAAGTCATGGAAAAAAACTTAAATCATAAAAGTTTTGGAAAAGTCATGAAAATTGTTATAATCACATGTTCATTTACGCTGAGTTTGAAATAATTAATATAAACAGATGGATTTGCACATAAAGAATAAACATTTATAGAAGTGTTTAAAGGAATAAACATGAATAGAAATGTTTATTCTTTTTATCAAACTATTGTCTCATTCATTTGTTTCATTTAAGGTGTATCGTATGCTTTGTAATTCTCATTGTTTGAATACTACATTTTCAGATATGTTCATGTGTACACCGAGATTTCAGTTTGTCTAACTGTGATATCGGAGAACACAAAAACATCCTGTGTGAGGAGAACTTAATGTGCATGCAGTGCTCTGCGTGTGCGTGTGCTCTGCATGTGCTCTGCGTGTGCTCTGTGTGTGCGTGCGGCACCCAGCTTGCAGAAAGTAAAACGGGAGTCGTGCCGCGAAATTAGTACACGGAACACGGAAGCCCTCTGGCTCTTAAGAGGCTCTGCAACCCCCCCGCCCCCCGACCCGTCGGATGTTTTGATCCAATGAGCAAACGGCGAAGCAGATGCTCGTTGTGTTTTTCGGGGAAATTAAAAATAATTACCAGAAGAATTATGGCCGCGCTTTACGCTTTTAATCTGTCACTCGAGGGCACTTGTTGTTGTTTTTTTTGCCCGTGCCGCGCGTGCAAAAACGCGTTAAATGAGTCGGACGACGGGCGCGGCGGAGGTGACCCCCCCCGCCGTGCGGCGCTCGTGGGCTCGCCGGTCGTCGAAAGGACCGGCTGAGCTCACCAGCGCACGGCTTTAAAATCCACTCTGAGCCGCGGGAATGAAAACCGCCCTAAAAAAGCCACATGAAAGCCGGCTCAGTCGTCCCTTTTTTTAAATAGAAGTGAGAGATGTGGTGAAACGTGATGAGAAGTGTTTCCCTTGCTTCCCCAAAAAGACCACTGTGTTCTCACCGGAGTCCCGCGGAGGCGATGAAACGGAATGTCAGCGCGCCTCACGCTCTCGCTCTGGATTGCTCTTGATTTTTCTCTCGCTGTCGTCAGAACTCGATGGAGACGCGGTACGGCGTTCCCCTGGTGTCAATGGCCTTTAAATGCCGTTGTTTTGTTTCTTCGCTCATCAAATCTAGTTTTATTTATAGTGTTTTTACATTGTTTTGTTAGTAGTGTCCTCCTCATCTGCTCATCATTCGATTCTGCTCTTTTTTTTCCTCGTGTGTCTCTCGTCCCGCCGTCCAACCACAAGGCCAGGAAGCAAATCCTGGAGATTCACACGCGGGACTGGAGCCCCAAACTGTCCGAGCCATTCGTCGATGAACTAGCAGAAAAGTGTGTCGGTAAGAGAGCGACGGCCAAATGCATGTGTAAATATATGCCACCTTTGGTCAAATCCCATATTTAGCAATTTTAAGAAATCTATAGTGTGTGTGTGTGTGTGTGTGTGTGTGTGTGTGTGTGTGTGTGTGTGTGTGTGTGTGTGTGTGTGTGTGTGTGTGTGTGTGTGTGTGTGTGTGTGTGTGTGTGTGTGTGTGTGTGTGTGTGTGTGTGTGTGTGTGTGTGTGTGTGTGTGTGTGTGTGTGTCAGTGTGGGACATTTACATATTTTTTGAGGGGCAGTTTTTTCCCCCACTGTCTATAATCCAGGAGCATTTAAAATGAAATTGGGGCATTTTTTGAACATTATGAAGTAATATTTAACCTTTTGTTTTAAAATAAAAAATATACTTATTAGGCTTACAGGATATGAGCAATAATAATAATAAAAAATGACAATAATAAGACTATTAGGCAGTAATAAGACTATTATGCAATAATAAGACTATTAGGCAGAAGTCTACAGATTCAAAATGTTTCCTGAGACTTTTTTGTAACAAAAAAAGACAGAAAACATAAATCAGACAATTTTATTTATCTATTTCTTTGTGGTTATTTATTGTTACATTTTTTTAACAACTATTAACTATTCAAACTTTTTTATTTTTATTTTTTATATTTATAATTTTGTGTGTGTACCTGCCGAGTACAGGAAGTACAGATACGACACACAACAAAGAACACAAACAAAACGCTATTACATCATCAAAATGACGAGAGTAGGTTATGGGGTATTTTAGCCTCTCCTAGTGACATCAGGGGCAACATTATATCTCTGAGGGGCAGTTTTGCCCTTTGCCCTCATGTGTTTCTGACGCTGTGTGTGTGTGTGTGTGTTCCCAGGCTACTGCGGCGCTGACATCAAAGCGCTCTGCACGGAGACGGCGTTGGCGGCGTTGCGGCGCCGCTACCCCCAGATCTACGGCAGCAGCGTGAAGCTCAGCCTGGACGTCGCCTCCATCGTCCTCGGGCCCGGCGACTTCAGCAAGGCCATCGGCGCCATCGTGCCGGCGTCCCAGCGGGCCCTGGCTCCGCCCGGCCGGGCCCTGTCCCCCGCCCTCCGGCCGCTGCTCGCCAGCTCCTTCTCCTTCGTGCTGAAGGCGCTGCTCCGAGTCTTCCCCCACGCCCAGTGCGCCGACGGGGACGACGACGCCCACGGTAAGGATCTGGAGCGCCGAGTGGCTTCATTTTGTTTTCACTTCGCCCCCCCCCCCCCCCCCCACATGGTTATGTCCAGATCTGGAAAAATCCTGGATTAAAAAAAATCCCCAAAGTTTTTGGAAAAGCACCTTTTTTATAACAATGGCGCCCCTGTGTGTGTGTTGAAGACTCGGTGCTGCTCGTCTCTTTAACCACTCGTCTCATTTTTAGGATCGTTCTCTGTGTTTCATGTGTAAACTATTTCTATTTATTTTAGAGCTCGACCATTTTATTAATTCTGGTTTTGGTCCTTTTGGTTAACGGTTCTGATATTTATCTTTTTTTTTTACTCACTTTTTATTTAGTTTTCAACAACATAACAATATGATACAGGGTCATGGAAAACCTGGACAAGTTATAGAATTTTTAAATGGTTATTTGCAGGCCTGGAAAAGTCCTTGAGAAAGAAAAAAAATCCCAAAATGTTGGGAAAAGTCATGGAAAAGTGTTATATATATATATGTGCATTTTAGGCTGAGTTTTAAATAATTAATATGCTTTTAAAAGAACAACGCTCAAAATCTAAGCCGCCATACGCTCTTTTATACTCGCAGCGCGCATTTTTCCGCGCTGCAAGTGAACGCACCTTAACTGAAAAGACAAACATTTGTATTCTTTGAATGTAAACTATCGTCTCTCATTCATTTGAGTCATTTAAGGTTATATACTGTGCTTTTGAATTCTCTTAGTTTACATGACATTTTCTCACTTTTTCATCTATACATTGAGATTTCAAAATTGTATTAGTCATGGAAATTTGGTTTAAAGTCCTGGAAGTTGGTTATTGTGCTTTCACTGTTGCCACTCTGTAGTATTTGATTGTTTTCTCCACTTCACCTTGGCCCTCACACACTGAGTCTAAAGTGTGACGACCCCCCCCCCCCTTGGAGAATAGAGGTGATGGCTCAGATTGGATAACCAGTCACCCCCCTTGCACTCCAATATTAACTCCCGCTCCCCACTCCAGTCAACAAACGTGTTTACAGCAGATTATCCGCAGTGCAACACTTGACCGCTGGCAGATTGCTGAGGGGAGATGCTCCCGATAATGACACCCGGTTCCCAGGGTGCTGTATCGCTTTAAATGCCCATTACATCTCGCCTAATAAGCCAGTTTTCTCTCTTTTTTTTATTTTTTATGGTCACTTTTTTCTGTGAAATTACCTCATTAACAGCTTTTGAGGATTCAACTTTTGCAGAGACAAACTTTTAAGTGCATTTGCCCACACCGCTGAAAAAAAAATAGATGCAGTCGCTCTCCGTGCGTGACTGTATAAGCAGAGCGTAACCCTCTCAGGGATCCTACGGTCATGGCATTTTAAAAATGCTTATTTCCAGGCCTAGAAAAGTCCTTGAAGAAAATTAAATCTCTAAAGTCTTGGAAATGTGTTTGAAATAATTTATGTTTTTTAAAAGAACATTTATATGAATGTTTATTCTTTTAATCAAACTATTGTCTCATTAATTTGTGTCATTTGTAGGTTATTTACTGTATGCTTTGGAATTCTCTTTGTTCGTTTAAAAACGACATTTTCTCACTTTTCCGTGTTCACACCGAGATTTCAAAACATTTTGGTCCTGGAAATTTGGTCAAAAGTCCTGAACACCTATTGGTCACCATGGTTATGACCCCTGTTCATTGGTCACCATGGTTATGACCCCTGTTCATTGGTCACCATGGTTATGACCCCTGTTCATTGGTCACCATGGTTATGACCCCTGCTCATTGGTCATGGTTATGACCCCTGCTCATTGGTCACCATGGTTATGACCCCTGTTCATTGGTCACCATGGTTATGACTCCTGCTCATTGGTCACCATGGTTATGACCCCTGCTCATTGGTCACCATGGTTACGACCCCTGTCTCTCTGTGCCAGGCGGTGCTGATCAACGACTCGAGGACGACTTGTACAGCGATGATGACGAGGAGCAACGCTCCGCCTCCATCTATGAAGTCCAGCCTGCTGCATCCCCAAAGAGCCTCCACCTCTCCTCCTCCTCCTCCTCCTCTTCGCACAGACCCTTCCTCCACTTCTCCACGTGAGTCCCCGCCCCCCCCCACTATAATTGTTTTTATTGACTGTAGCCGAGTCTCCAGTGTTATCTAACAGATGATGCAGTGTCACTGGGAAGCACGCACACTTCATGCGAGTGAAGGGACGGCGCTTAATTAAGAAAAAAAATTTTAAGCAACATTTATTACCCAGATAAGTCACGGAGCAGACGGAGAGAAGTCGTATCAGCAAGAGGATGGAGAGATTTTTAATTTTTTTTTACTGGAACCATCTATCCATGAAGCTCCTCTCCCGTTATCACGCGTCTCGTTTTTTAAGGCTGAATCATTTTTCAGTGCCGTGCACAAAAGGATCCGCCTCCAGGCAAAACGCGTAGGTTCACAGATGTCGGACACGGAGGGCTCTCATTGGTTCATTTGTTACCTGCGCCACAATGGAAGCTCTCGGAAAAACCGTCTCCATCGTCTTCCTATAACTCTTTATTTTTTTTAGCGTCTCGTCCATTTTTCTCCCTGAAAACCTTCCCCGCTGATTTTTTTGAAAGCGGCGTGTGACTATAATCTATCTTTTTTAAATTTATTTTGTATTTATATTTTATTAGTGTTCAGAATCTCACATACACATATTCCAATTTCTCAGATTCTATATATAAAGAGAAGCAAAAAAAAACTAAAAAACATACAAATAAAGAAACAAAAACAATACCATTGTAACAAAACTATAAATAAAGCAGGGAGAAATCATTTTCCATTATAATCTATATTTTCTGATGGTATAGTCCACACGTGCCGAGGTGGCGTCCCCGGTGAAAGCCCGCCGCCGCAGTTTACGTAAAAAAAAAAAAGCATTCACGGGGTCGTTAGTGACGACTAGCTCTAAATGAACAGAACCGAGCTGCTGCCGCCGGGCCGTAATGAACCACAGCACCACGACGCCCGGTCCCTGATATATGATGCTTACTTATTCCCCCCCCCCCCCAGCTCTGCCCTCCGCCAGCCCACGGCGTACCGGCCTCGTCTGATGCTGGCCGGCGCCCCGGGCTCGGGCCAGAGCTCCCACATGGCCCCCGCCCTGCTGCACCACCTGGACAAGCTGCCGGTGCACCGCCTGGACCTGCCCACGCTCTACTCCGTCAGCGCCAAGACGCCAGAGGAGTCCTGTGCTCAGGTAACACACACACACACACACACACACACACACAGATTATCTGCTGCACAGGTGGTTGAAACCCTGAGAGGCTCGTCAATTTATTGGATTTGAAGGCTTTAAATAATTTGCACTGGCAACGGTGTGTGTTTGACCTGTGTGTGTGTGTGTGTGTGTGTGTGTGTCTGCAGGTGTTCCGCGAGGCCCGCCGCAGCGTGCCCAGCGTGGTGTTCATGCCGTACATCTCCGAGTGGTGGGAGGCGGTGAGCGACACCGTGAAGAGCACCTTCCTCACCCTGCTGCAGGACGTGCCCTCCTTCAGCCCCGTGCTCATCCTCGCCACCGCCGAGACACACTACTCGCAGCTGTCGGAAGAGGTGGGCGCGCGCACACACACACACACACACACACACGAGAGCGGACATTTTTACGATGTACCCGGAGGCCGGGCCCGTGTTCTTTTATGACGACGCTGGTGACTTGATTGAAAGGGTTTCTTCCTTTCTCTCTCACACTCGGGAGCGCAAGTGCCCCCCCACCACACACACACACACACACACACAGGGGGGGTCACAGTCAAGGTCATCTGCCCCCACAGAGCTTCTGCCTCCTCCATCTGCCTTTTTCTTGTCATTTATCCCACTACCCACTTTTCTCCACGGGTATCACCCCTCCCCCCTTCATCCGGCCCCCTGGAATGTATTCTTCTCTTTTTGGAAGCCAAAGAGTCAGACCACCGGTTGGGGGGGGGGGGGGGGGTCTGCTCCAGGGTGAATGGGAGAAATTGAGAGGGATGAGAGAAAATAAATAACACACACTCACACACTTTCACTCACTCACTATCTCACTTACTATCTCTCTCTCTCTATCTTCCTCACTCACAACCACACCTCACTCACACACACACACAACTCACACACCTCACACACTCACTCACACCTAATTCACTCACTCAGACACACACCTCACTCACTCACACACATACCTCACTCACACACACACACGTAACTCACTCATTCACACAGACACACACCTCACTCACACACATACATACCTCACTCACACACTCACTCACACACATACCTCACTCTCTATCTCACTCACACACACGCAACCAAGAAATACTCGTTCACGTCTTTCAGCGAGTTAAAAAAAAGGAATTTTCGACAGGTGAAGAAAATTAATTGAATAATTAATGACTTACCTCATCATTATGATTAGGGCCGATAATGAAGATACGAGAGCGCTACTTTCCACATGTTAATTTACACACTCCCTACGTGGCGATGATTTTACAGGTGAGGCGACCGGAGAAGGTGTGTGTGTGTGTGTGTGTGTGTGTGTTGTCACCGTGGTTACGCCTCTGCTCCAGCGAGCATCAGGTGTCTTGTGTGCTGAATCTGTCACGAAGGAATAAACCTCAAATGAATAACAGACACTTTATGAAAAGTGATTGGTGAGATATTCACAGAGCTGGAAGACGTTCTGCGGTTCGTTAACGCCGGTTGAGGTTCCACCTCAATGACTTCACCCGATGAAATATGAAGCTTAGAGTTCACATCTTTTACAGTTTGAGCTTATAGCCACACCCACAAATATCACTGCTGGTTTGTCTGCACTTCATAGATCCTCTCTATCTTTTATTCTATGAACTAAGTAACGTGGCGTATGAAGTGAACGTGCATTTCGTTCCACTTCACCACGTGAAATGCCAATTTCCTTGTTATTTCAATAATTTGTATTTGTAGTTCTTTGTATTGTTTTCTTTGTAGTTTTTCTGCAATTTTCAACACTTTTCAAGGCTTTTTAACTTCCCTCTACACTGCATCATCATGCACATCTCATGATGGACATCTCATGATGCACATCTCATGATGCACATCTCTTGATGGACATCTCATGATGGACATCTCATGATGGACATCTCATGATGGACATCTCATGATGGACATCTCATGATGGACATCTCATGATGGACATCTCTGGGCTCAAAGTGGCCCAGTCGCGTTTTCGGTTACACTTTCTCTCTCTTTTTGTCATTTCTCATCCAGTCTGTGGCGCTTGACGTGATTTTTGGCAGTTGTTTCGTTCTCTGGCGGAGAACACGGCGACAGCTGCCGCCTCGGCTCCAGAGCGCGGCGGGGAAGCGTCCTCTCTCCTCCCCCCCTCCCTCAGCCAAAACTACACGGCCTCCCTCCCTCCCTTAACAGACGATCACTCTAGTTGGATTGACTTCCTCCTCGGGGGGGAGGGGGGAAGAGGCGATGGGGAAATTGCGAGTGCATGCGATAAAAAAAAAGAAGAAAAAGTGTGATGTAACTGCAGTTTGAGTGCGAGACGGCGTCCACCTCGGTCTTTACTTTCAACTATGGCTGCAACCAGGGTGGGTCATTTCCATATTTTTTAGGGGGCAGTTTCCCCCCCCACTGACTTCATCCAGGAGCATTTAAAAATAAATTGGGGGCACTTTTTGAAACTTGTGAAATAACATTTAACTTTTTGTTCAAAAATAATAAATAAACTTATTCAGGCTTACAGGACATGAGTAATTATCATAAACATTGCAATAATAAGACTATTAGGCAATAATAAGACTATTAGGCAGTAGTCTCCAGATTCAAAGTGTTTTCTTAGATTTTTTTGACAAAAATAAACAAATCAGACAATTATATTTATATTCAATTTTATTCTTATTTCTTTGTGGTTATATATATATTTTTAACAACTATTAACAATTATAAATTATTTCTTTGTTTTTTTATAATTTAAAAATTATATTTATTGATTTTTGTTTATGTGTCTACCTAGTACAGTAAATAAAGATAGGACACACACAACTAAGAACAAAAACTAAATGCTATTAAATTATCATACTTATTAGAGGATATTATGGGGGTGCTTGTTGTGACATCAGGGGCAACATTATATTTCTTAGGGGCAGTTTTGCCCTTTACCCTTGTGTATTTCTGACGCTGGCAATTAACGATTATTTAAATAATCGATTAATCTGTCAGTTATTTTTTTTAGATTTATCCGATTTTTTATGCTCAATTATCATAATTTGTTATACTCAAACATCTCCGCGACTCATTGTTTTATACATTGTTCCAGAAATAATTACAAAAGATATTATAGACTATTTTTGGCCACTCAATATGATTAGAAATAGCATAATACAAATAAACCTCTTCAAAGAGCGCTTTAAATATCCTAAAAAAACCCTCCCAATATAAATCCAAACCATAATAAAACATAGAAAGATCTCTCGGGGCTCCGTTAGCTAAAATGTGCAGCGCCTGCTGCACATGCTCACGTCTCATAATGCTGCTGCTTGTTTTCTGGCTGAAACGATGAGCATTTTTTCTGTGTAAACAAACACGTGTAAACACAGCGGGCGATATCGAGGTCGCCGCCATAAACGATTAGCTTTGATAATTTAACGCGCGCCGAGCGCTAATTCTACATGATGATGATTTATCGTAATAATTATCGACCCCGAGGCAGATGGACCGGATCCCCCCCCCCCGCCCCGAGCGCCCCCTGTGGTGTCCTGGAACACCTCCGCAGAGATGCAGCAGAAGAAGAGGAGGAGGAGGAAGAGGAGGAGCTCTACTCCGAGCTCCTTTTGACCCTTTATCCACGTGACCTAATCCGGTCGGTCGATACCCGAAGCTAACGACCGGAGCGGAGGGATGGAATGTAGCCGGAGCGGGAAATCGGGAGCGCTGCCTCCCGGCTCGGCCTCGGCGAACCTCTTCTCAACCATCGCCGCCGCCACCGTGACGGAGGTGTGTCCCGGAGTCGTCCCGAAATGACCGCGGTGGACCTTTTATCTGCATTATCGAGCTTTAACGCATCGTTTATCTCTTCAAAACGCATGTTTTTAATTTATTTTCACATGTTTTTACGTGAATCGCATGTATAAATATATATTTATTGCCGCCTCGCTTCATCTTTTTTTTTCTTTTAAGGAAATTGAGATGAAGCCGCTGCCGGTTCGCCGTTAAGAACTGTTCGCGCTCGCAGAACAGGTGTCCTGTTTATCGTTGCTCCACCCGGTTTTCTTTGCTGCTCCCTCCCCCCCTCCCTCCCCTCCCCTCCTCCCTCCCCTCCTCCCTGCCTCCTCTTTTTAAGCATCCATCTATCCACACGTTCCTGCTCACCCTCTGCGCGTCGACACTCCTGCGGCTCTTTTCTATCGAGATGAAAAAGTGGCGAGAGTCGATAACCCGCCGCGCGCTACACACACTCCGGCTCCCCGACCGCCTTCTTAGCCGTCGCTCTCGTCCTCCTTTTCCTTCCCGTCTTCAGAGAGAGAGAGAGAGAGAGAGAGAGGCAATGCGGAGAGAGAGAAAACACTCGTGTCACGAGTAAAGGAGGGGATCGATGTGAAAGACGGATGAGGGGAGGGGGGGAGGGGGGAGGAGGAGGTGCTTAGTCAGCAACGGGGCTGCCCAGTGGGGCGCAGCCTCGAGCTCCGTCGTGGAAGTGAACCGGGGTCTCTGCGGGGGGGGGGGGGGGCACAGCACAGCAGACATTTTATTATGCAGCTGGAATCAAATGAGTTTGTGCATTTGTCTACCGAAGAAGAGCAAAACACGCGTTCAGAGCGACGGCGTGCTCAACAAAGAGCCAACGGAGAGAGTTCCTCTCCCTCTTGTGTGTGCTGTTATCGGAGCTCCTCCTCTTCTTCTTCTTCCTCCTCCTCCTCCTCACCTTGTCGGCACAGCCGCCGCCGTAAGGCCATGTTGAGAGCCGTCGGGAGGCAATCGAAACGCTCCCAATCTCGCCGTCCGTCTATACTTTCCGATTTAAACTGTCACGATTTTGCCAGCTTTCCCATTTCAAACACTTTTTTTATTGTTCTCTTTGTCGTGATGAGTGCGATGTAATCAGTAGTGTAACGGGCATATATGTGTGTACCCGTATCCAGTATCGCGTACTGAGGAGACGAGAGGCGCAGCGAAGGCCTCGGTGCGTCACGGTTCACTGATTTTAAACTTTTCAACATGAGAGGTTAACGTGAAATCTTCACTTCCTTTTAATTAAAATCCTGCGTTCTCCTTTAAAGCCGTTGATCAGTGATGACGTTTTGGGAGCTTTTGATCAGGTGTCACATGACCTGCACATCAAGCTGTTTCTGAAGTCCTGAACTTCTCATCTTAAAGCGGCGGCTGATAAATATATAAACTTTAGAAACTGGCACAATCAGCCTCACGCTGTCTCTATGCAGCACACATACATCGAGTCATCAGTTCAAGAGGACGGCGGGTGGATGACATGATGGAGGATTCTCAAGACTTATACTGGGGGATAGAAATTAAGAAATTAGGCATGTAGAGGGGTAGAGTTAGAGGTAGGTAGAGAGAGAGGTGTAGAGAGGTAGAGTTAGAGAGAGAGGGGTAGAGTTAGAGGTAGGTAGAGAGAGGTAGATAGAGGTAGAGATATATTGGCAGAGAGAGAAAGATTTAGAGAGATATAGAGGTAGAGATAGATAGGCAGAGAGATGTAGAGAGAGATGTATAGGTAGAGGGAGAGATATAGAGAGAGATGTAGAGAGATATAGGTCGAGAAAGAGGTAGAGAGAGATGTAGAGAGATATCGGTAGAGAAAGAGGTAGAGAGAGATGTATAGATGATAGATAGATATATACTTTATTAATCCCCAAGGGGAAATTTGTCGTAACAGTAGCAGCACCAATAAACCAAACACACGAGAATAAAATATAAAATATAAAAAACAGGGATGAAAGATATAGATGTATACAAGTGAAAGATATAGATGTATACAAAGTAAAATATATATGTATATATACAACATATATGCATAGACAATACAATACTAATGACTGCAGTGTAAAATTAAATTAAATATAAAAATATTAAATATAGACAGTGTGCAAAATGCAAAGTGTGTATGTGTGTAGTGCAAATGAAATATGTGTGTAGTGTAAATAAATGAAATGTGTGAAGTGCAGATAAACATAGTGTAAATATGAAGTTATTATTGTAGTTATTGCACTAGGATCTGGCAAGAGGTGATCTGTTATAGAGCCTCATAGCCGTCGGCAGGAATGTTCTCCTGTATCTGTCCTTGTGGCAGCGGAGCGTGAGGAGACGTCTGGAGAAAGTCCTCCTCTGTCCCTGTAGGAGGTAGAGAGAGAGATATAGAGAGAGATGTAGAGATATGGCGATAGAGAGGTAGAGAGAGGTAGAGATAGAGAGATTTTCATTGTGTGAACAAAACTCAAGAAAATGTCTGGACCTGTTTTTCCATGAAAGAAGAAGCTCATCTTCCCGCTCAGTGTTATTCAAACTGATCCATTCTGTTTAACCACAAGAGGAATGAAGAGGACTTTAGTTTCACTCTGTAATGGATTCTCCTGATGGTGTTTTAAATGTTTGGTTCCCTCTCAGCTCAGGACTCTGTTCCAGAGGACGTACGGCGAGGTGGCGACGCTCTGCCCTCCAGGAGAGGACGACCGCCGGAGCTTCTTCTCCGACCTGCTGCTGCTGCAGGCCGCCCGGCCGCCGCCACGCCTCAGGAACACGGGTAAGGCACGGGCGCCGTACTCACCTGGACACACACACACACACACACACACACACACGCAGAGGATGAGACGGGGATGACTCATCTCTGCTGTCGGTCCTAGAGGGCAGTGTTGTCTGCAAATGCTTCTTTCCTTCACAGCTCTGGTCTCAAGGTCTCAGTCTTTTTTTGTTTTTGGGGATCCAGTGAAAGGTAGAAGAGCAGATGTGTGTGTGTGTGTGTGTGTGTGTGTGTGTGTGTATGTGTGTGTGTGTGTAATTCCCGTTTGCACACTGCAGTTAAATATTTTATCCGTTCAGAATCTGTTTACAATCACTTTAGAAATTGAGGAAGAAAAAGTGTGAAGCCGAGATTTATTCTGGATATCTCTATCGAAATCAGGCACATACACACACACTGAGCTGAGTGGTCGACGAAAAAAAAGCGCCGAGAGAGGAATTGCTACGAGGAGGCCCGGGCTGTTATTGACCATAGTTAGAATTGGGATTTTTGTTTGATGAAAGGTCAAAGGTCAGGGTTGAGATTGCTGGGGTCTTTATTTTGTCTCCAGGTTCCTCTCGGTGTTGGATTTATTTTCCGTTTGTGTCTATAGATGGAAAGATGTATGGAAATGCGTTAATATATTTAGTTTTCCGTCTTTCAATCAGGGGGTTGGCGGTTCAATCCCCGCCCCAGTCGATGCGCCCTTGAGCAAAACACTTAACCCTGAATTTCTCCGTGTATCAATGTAACATGTAACGTTTCTTTGGGTACCTTAAAAAGTGCTATATAAATTAAATGGATTATTATTATCATTAGTAAGTGTACTCCTGCATTTCTCCCCCACCCCAATCAGCGAGGTGTGAGGAGGTGCTGCCGGAGGCGGAGGCTCCGGGCCCCCGAGTCCTGTCGACGGAGGAGCAGCGCCGATTGGCCGAGCAGGAGGAGAACACGCTGCGGGAGCTCCGCCTCTTTCTCAGGGACGTGACCAAGCGCCTGGCCACCGACAAGCGCTTCAACATCTTCAGCAAGCCGGTCGACATCGACGAGGTGAAAGAGGAACCCCCCCCCCCTTTCTCCCCCCGCCCCCCTCCATTTATTTCTTGTTCTTTTTCCTGTTTTTAAATATGACCTCTTGCGTGTCAGGTGGAGGACTACCTGGAGGTCATCCGGCAGCCGATGGACCTGTCCACCGCCATGACCAAGATCGACAACCACCAGTACCTGACGGTGAAGGACTTCTTGGGGGACGTCGACCTCATCAGCAGCAACGCCTTGGAGTACAACCCCGACAAGGACCCCGGAGGTGAGGCGCGTGAACACATGCCTGAACACGAACACGACTGTTCAGAAGTTTGGGGTCACACAGACAATTTCGTGTTTTCCATGAAAACTCTCACTTTTATTTATTAAATTAATTGCAACATGAATATAAAATATAGTTAAGACGTTGAGGAGGTTATAAATAATGATTTTTATTGTAAATATTAATGTAGTTCTTCTTGTGGCTCAAAGGAAGGCCAGTTGTATAGCTTCTCTCACCAGCATAACTGTTTTCAGCTGCGCTCAAATATAAAGGGTTTAAAGGGTTTCCTACCCCTCCGCTAGTCTTCTAAGGCGATAACACAATGTACCATTAGAACACTGGAGACGGGCCTCTGCACGCCTCTGTAGAGACTTCATTAAACACCAGAGAATAGTCATCTACACACTAACCATGTAGAGAGGGTATTTATGATTAATTTAATGTTATCTTCATTGATAAAAACAGAGCTTTAAAAAATAAGGACATTTCTAAGTGACGCCAAACTTATGAACGCTAGTGTACATGCATGTAATGCAACATGCATGTGCAATTTAACATGTGCACAGTTCACATGCGTGCACTACACCAGACGTGTGCACAATAATAAAGACGATGAATCTTTAGCATTTAGGTGCTAAAATAGTCTTGAAGCACCACAGATTTAAAAACGCTTTACTAAAGTACATAAATTCGATTAATATTGATCTTTTCATCCAGGACTTGGGTCAGAGAGCTGCGATGGAAATCCTCTGAGCAGATTAAGTTGAGACCAAAGACTCGGGAGACTCTTTGATGTCTGAGGCCGAAGAGATATTAGAGCTTTATTTCAGGAGAACGTAAATGAAGCAGTACAAGGGAATCAAGGGTGAAGTCTCAGTGTAAGGACACCATGTGTGTGTGTGTGTGTGTGTGTGGGTGGTGTGTCACCTTGAAGGTCACGTGCAGCACGACAAACCAAGGGGTGACCCCGATGTGATATCCACCGAAAGTGATTTGAGCCATGACGCTCAAATCACTTTCACAGGAGCAAATATATATATATTCTTTTTAAACCCTAAACTCAATCTTTAAGATTACCCCTAAAACTGAGGACCGCCAATAAACCGCCCGCCACTCCTCTAAATGAAGCTCTGCCGTTTCCACGACGACCTCTGACAGCGCTGGTCCCGTGGGCTGCAATAAGTCAACGTTGGACTATCCAAACCACTGTGTGTGTCTCTAGTCACTGTTGTGTTCCATCGGGCTGTCACCGTGCGAGGGGAAAGTAATTAGATTTAACGCGTAATGACTTGAGGAAGAAGGCTTCCAGGCTTCTGAAGACGAGAACCTCCGAGACGGGGTTGGGAACTCGAATGAAATAAAGTGCACGTCCCCCTCCGGGTGGCTTTCTGCCCCGTAGCTGAGAGGCTGCATATGCATGAGCGTTTAATTGTCTTGCAGCTGGAACCCATTTCTACATTGTCCTCCGACGCGCCTCGGCACATTTTTGTCTTCCAAAAGCCAATCATGACTTACACACACACACATGTACACACACAATGCAAACAAAAGGTTCCTGTCATTTGCTCCCAGCTTACAAAATATAATGGATTCATGTTTATTGTTTAAATTGACTACTTGTGTGCACGACGAAAAAGAGCCCACGTGAAAACGAATGCACGTTTGTGAATATATGGACTTTTTTTTTTTTACATGGAGAAGAAGCGTGCAAAAAGAAATATATATATATATATAACAATTTTTTTAAGGAAAAGTGTGCAAAAAATTAAATATATACATATATATATATATATATATTGGGAGAGAGAGAAATTTAAAAAACATGGAAAAGAAGCATGCAAAAAGAAATATATATATACATTTCTACCAGACTGTCATCCTCAACAGCAATATGATGGCAATTGAAAAGCTGCATCCAGAAGACATGCTCTGGACTTTTCAATTGATATGAACACACACACACACACACACACACACACACACACACACACCTCTCTCCTGTGTGTGTGTGTTTACCTGCTTTGTTCTCTCATAAAGATGTAGCCGCCTGACACGACGGGAAGCAATTATCCATCAGCCCAAATTAATAAATCTTGTCTTTTTGCAGGTGAGGGTCATTTGTTGGAATGCAAGGTCTACAAATGAAACACTGAAAGAAAAAGAAAAAAATGCAATTGGTCAGGTTAATAAAGAAGACTAACAAAAGCCTCGCTCGCCCGGCGCTGCGCACGGGAAACAATACGGCCTCGCACAATTACGCTGCCGGAGAGAAACGCTGCACTGGCTCCGAAAGAAAAGGAAAAGAAGGTGCTGGGGAAAAAAGCTCATTATCCCCACAGCGCTCCGTCTCTCCTTGTCCTTCATGCCATCTTCATCGCGCCGTCCTCCACGTGCAATCATGTCTTTTACAGCCCCCCCCCCTCGCCTCGCTTTTAAATCCTAACTGGGTTATGTAAAAAAAAACATTTAAAAAACCCTCTGTGCTCCACTCCACAATGTGAATAATAACCCTGTTCCTGTGGTGGAATGTGGCAAGCAACAGTGTTGTATGGCAGAGTGTGTGTTTGTGTGTGTGTGGGTGGGTGGGAGGAAGTTATTCAGGGCCAATGAGGGCTCTGATGAGCTCTAGGCATCCCACCTGGCCTTTGACACCCCCCTTCCACCGACGAGCGTTTCTTTTTTTTCTCTCCTTCCCCACTTAGAATGCACTCACACACACACACACTCGGACATACTCGCACACAACCACACACGCGCCCACAAATGGCCTCCATCGCAATTAGGCCGCCGTCCTCCCAATTAGACAAAAGGAAGCTGGCAGATTGTGACCTCTCCCCCTCCCCCCTCCGCCACTCTCCGTCTGAACCGTTCTCCCTCCGCCCGCCGTAATGAGAGGCTGTCTGTTTACGGCGCCACGATGCTTTTAACCACGCCGCAGCGGCGCCCACGCCTCTAGTCCCCCCTCCCGCCGCCACGGATGCCAGGGGAGGATTTAATGACGGCCGCGGTCCATCGAGGCGTGAGAGTCGTCGGAAAGGTGTGAGACGCGAGAGTGAAATGAGTACGCGTTTAAAATGCTTTTTGCTTTTTTATAAATAAATGGGAGAAAAACATTCTCTCCCCCCCCTCTCATCTGGAGGGGGCGAAGAAGTGGTCGATATGAAGACCCTCGTGCATTACTCGAGTTATGCCTTCTAACGCTTCTCACCAAAAGCCGGCTCCATCCTTCTTTTTATTTTTTACGATTCAACCTGTGAGAAAAGGCTACGCTCCCCTTTCTCACACATACAGTGGAGTGGGTATCGACTCCTCCGCCTTACATTTTTATGCATAGGGAGGGGTGGGGAGGAGGGGGTGGGTGGGGGGGGGTCGTAGAGCACGCCACATCAAACTAAATGGAGGGGAAGGAAAAAATAGAAACCAATATCTAAACGGGTTAGAGTGCTGTGGTAAATATACGGGTTTGATTTCCTGCCTTGAATAAATGCATGTCGAGCACAGAGCACCGCACAGTGTCGCGTCTTGTGACACTAATGCTATGTTTCACTGCCCCTCCCCCCCCCTCTCAGACAAGGTGATCAGGCACCGAGCGTGCAGCTTAAAGGACACGGCTCATGCCATATTCGCTGCCGAGCTGGACCCCGAGTTCGACCGCATGTGTGAAGATATCAAGGAGGCGCGCAGGAAGAGAGGTAAGGACCTCTAAATACTATACACACACACACACACACACGCACACACACACTCTTGTAACATGAAAGTAAACTCCGATCTACCATCATTTTTCTGTACACATTGATAAATGTGCAGGGCCAAACATTGTTTTTAATGGGTGATCTGGGTGAATATACTCTACTCTGATTGGCTGCTAGGTGTCCATTCATTTCTGATGATGGACACCTACTACCCCAAAGTAGTAACTGTCTAAATTAATGCACTATATACAATAAATATATTTTATGTATATATATATGTGTATATATATATAAAATCCAACACTAAACAAAACTGAAGAAATTGTCTTTATATACAGGACTGTCTCAGAAAATTAGAATATTGTGATGAAGTTCTTTATTTTCTGTAATGCAATTCAAAAAACAAAAATGTCATGCATTCTGGATTCATTACAAATCAACTGAAATATTGCAAGCCTTTTATTCTTTTAATATTGCTGATTATGGCTTACAGCTTAAGAAAACTCAAATATCCTATCTCTAAATATTAGAATATCATGAAAAAGTATACTAGTAGGGTATTAAACAAATCACTTGAATTGTCTAATTAACTCGAAACACCTGCAAGGGTTTCCTGAGCCTTGACAAACACTCAGCTGTTATAAATCTTTTTTTTACTTGGTCTGAGGAAATATTAAAATTTTATGAGATAGGATTTTAGAGTTTTCTTAAGCTGTAAGCCATAATCAGCAATATTAAAAGAATAAAAGGCTTGCAATATTTCAGTTGATTTGTAATGAATCCAGAATGCATGACATTTTTGTTTTTTTAATTGCATTACAGAAAATAAAGAACTTTATCACAATATTCTAATTTTCTGAGACAGTCCTGTATATATATTTGTATTTATTTATTTTTATTTATATATACAATAAATATATATTCATATATATATATATAATCCAAAACTAAACAAATACAATCAATACATATATATATATGTGTATATGTATATGTATGTGTATATATATATATATATATGTGTATGTATATATATAATCCAACACTAAACTAAACTAAATAAATGGTCTTTTTTCTTTTCTTTGGCCGTGGTATAAACTTTAGGACTTAATGGACGACGGTTTGCTTCCTTACTTTGCTCGTCCTCATTATTATAACTTTATAAGATCATAAACATTTACATTACGCCGGGCGCCTGATGAATTCACACTCTTTCGTCCGCGTTGCCCACTTTGTCCTGGCTGGTTGTTTTTCCAGGACGTTATTGGTGGACTCATTTAGCATACTAATAGAGCCGAAGTGAAGCGCATCATTTGTTTATCTAAATAAATAAACAATAACGGAGGAACACTCATCACGTGAATAATGAGCCGAGCCGGTCCACGCCGGACGGGTCGGTGCCGGGCGGAGCCGCCACCTCTTTATTTATCGCTCCACAAGATGGATTATTTCAGAGTGGAAACCTGCTTTTTGGAGGAGGGAGGGAGAGAGGGGGAAAATGAGAAGGAAAAGGAGAGAGAGATAGGGATGATGGAGAGGAGAGAAGCAGAAGGTAAGGGAGAAGGAGAGGTGGGAGGGAGAGAGGGAGAAGGAAAAGGAAGGAGGGAGAGAAAGGGAGAAATGGAGAGAGGGAGAGTGAAAAGGAGGAGCGGAGGAGAGAGGGAGAAGGAAAAGAAGCAGAGGGAGAAGGAGAATGAAAAGTAGAGGGGGAGAATGAGAGGGAGAGACGAGGAGAGAGAGGGGGAGTGAAAGAGAGAGGGAGAATGAGACAGGAAGAGAGATGACAAAGAGGGAGGGAGAGAGAGGGACAATGAGAAGGAGGGAGAGAGAAAAAGAGGGAGAATGAGGAGAGAGAGAGACAATGAAAAGGAGGGAGAGAGTGGGAGAGGGAGAATGAGAAGGATAGATGAAGGAGGGAGAATGAGGAGAGAGGGACAATGAGAAGGAGGGAGAATGAGAAGGGGAGAGGGAGCTCTCTGCAGTCCTTTCTTCTCCTCCTCGTGTGGAGTGAGTGGCGCAGGAGAAGGGGAGCGATGCCCGCGGCGGTGTTCCAGCCGGTTCCTCCTCCCGTCCTCTTCCCGGCGCTCTGCATCCACGCGGCTCGCCACGTGGCCCCGAGCGGCGCCCGGTGGGTGGAGTCTACCTCCAGATGAAGTGCGTGGTTAAAGTATCGACTCTGTAGGAAGTCGCCGGGTATTGAAGCATAAAGGTGTGTGCGTGTGCACAGATCCCTCGACGCTGCACTCGACTACACAATCATGAATACATGTAACCATGACAACTATTGATCTGTGATTGATGACAACACCTTTTATGTTTATTTCAACCCAATTAGAGACGGCATGCACTTCCTGATAATAATAATGTAGTCCATGCAGAACTAATGATGTAAGCAGTATATTCCACACAGGGCTGTACAATCCATCCTCAGAGTGGGACCTAATCTTATCGAAAAAGCCACATGTTTATTTATTTTTATTTTTTGGAATTTATTTAGTAAAAAGCCTCCAGTGAGATTAAAAAATCTCTTTTACAAGACGGCCAGTAGCACAATAAACTAAGTTTCAGACATGAAACATAAAACAGTGACGGACAATTAAAAAAAGAAGAAAGAAATATAATTTTTTAGATCACAGCACTATAATAAGAAAGGAAAAAATACAAAATATAAAACACTATGCAGAAGGTGGTAATATGAAGAAGAAAGGTGCTGGAACAAAGGGGTCCTCGTCCACTCTGATGTTACCACATAGACGTTGTGTAACTCTTTTATAGAAGGCCAGACTCGGTGCGTCACACACACACTCACACACACACACACACACACACAGCTCGGGGTCTATTGTGATCCATCTGAGGCTTTGGGCGCAGCCTGCAGACGGTGTAATATAAAAAAAATGAAATGTTATTTGCAGATTTCCTTATTTATAACCAGATTGCTTCATCGCTTTCTACATTTCTACATTTGCATCACTTTACACCCATTTTAAACTAATATTTTCTACCCATTTTAAACTAATATTTTCTACCCATTTTAAACTAATATTTTCTACCCATTTTAAACTAATATGTTATACCCATTTTAAACTCATATTTTATACTCATTTTAAACTAATTTAAAACTCATTTTATACCCATTTTAAACTCATATTTTGTACTCATTTTAAAGAGACCAAACACATATTTCGACGAGCTATCCTAACTTAAAAAAATAGATAAAATCTACCAAATATCTTAACGGGCTTTGTTGAATTAAAAAAATATATATATTTCCAGACCTGAAAAAATGACATTTCCAAAAGTTTTGGAAAAGTCCTGTAACTCTGTTATATTCATTTCCGCATTTTGATTAAAAGAATAAACATTTATATAAATATATATTCTTTTAATCAAACTATTATCATTTAAGGTATATATATATATATATACTCGTGTATACTCCGAGATTTCACAATGCAGAATCCATTGGTCAACATGTATATGAACCTGTCTTAAAATGTACCGTAAACTCCATTATATTATTATATGAACGTTAATTAAACGTTATATACCGGCCCTGTTGTCACCAACACCCAATCCGCCTCTCTGAGTCCGTATCGGCGAGGAGGAAGAGGAGGAAGACGGCGATGTCAATATTTCACGACTCTGTACGCTGTCCATTTGCCTTTTAGTTTTCAAAAAACCCCAGTGCATCCTGGGGGATTTTCTCCCCCGAGATCAGATGAGAGAGACTGGGATCTGTGGCCCCTCCCCCTTTTTTAAATGTCTCAGCGTCTGGGTCTCATTCCGGCATCCGCCGAAAAATACTTGCGAACGGATAACGTTGTAGTTTTTGTGTGTGTGTGTGGTAATGCTTCAGATGCACACACACACACACAGATACACACGCACACACACACGACTAACTGCACGTGCGCGCTCAGAGTGCGTGGTCTGTTGTCGGTAACCGATCCTCTTGTGGCCGCCGCAGACCTCCAGACGCCGGCTCAGCCGACGGAGCTGGAGCTCGAGGGCGCCGCGGCAACCAGGAGTCTCCACCACGCCGAGGCGGGGGAGGAGCCAGCCAAGAGCAGCACTCAGGGAGAGGCTGCCGACAAGCCGGGCACCACCGGTGAGCGTTGTTGTTGTTGTTGTTGTTCTTTTTCTTGTTGTTGTTGTTGTTGTTCTTCTTCCTCCACCACCTTCTTCTTCCCTCTTCCTCCACCTTCCTCTTCTTCCTCCTTCTTCTTTGTCCACATTCTTCTTCCTCCACCTTCTTCTTCCTCCATATTCCTCTTCTTCCTCGACCTTCTTCTTCTTCCACATTCTTCCTTCTTATTCCACCTTCTTCTTCTTCTTCCTCCTCCTTCTTCTTCCACTTTCCTCTTCTTCTTTCTCCTCCTTCTTCGTCCACATTCTTCTTCTTCCACCTTCTTCTTCCTCCACCTTCTTCTACCGTCTTCCTCCTCCTTCCTCTTTGTCCACATTCTTCTTCTTCCTCCACCTTCTTCTATTCTTCTACCGTCTTCCTCCTCCTTCTTTGTCCACATTATTCTTCTTCCTCCTCCTTCCACCTTCTTCCTCCACCTTCTTCTTCTTCTGTCTTTGATACAGCAGCAAGCAGCTGTGTTGTATTACAACAATATACCAGATGTATGTTGCGCCTCACACCTGCTTCGTCACACACACACACACACACACACATTCCTCGCCAGTGAAGAAGCGCGTGGCGGAGAGCAGCCTCATTAGCGAGCCCGCTCTCTTCCTCACCACGCCACGCCACAATTACATGCCCACCTGTGGTAAACGGCAGGTGCCTAAGTATGGGGGGGGGGGTGTAATACATGTATACATGTATTATTTTGTATACATGAAGAACGACTTACACCTGGAGCGAAACACGCTGCAATGAAACGAGCTGACAGAGGCCTCAGTCCCGAGAGAAGAGGTTGACTGTGGGTCCTTCTTGCAATCGGTGGCGGTTCAATCCCCGCCCTAGTCGATGTGTCCTCGAGCAAGACACTTAACCCGTGTAGCTCCCTGTAGCCGTGGTTACGGTGTATGAATGTAAGTCGCTCTGCATAAAAGCGTCAGCTAAACGAGACTGGAGGGAAAGAAGTGCTCCGGTGGAGCACCGGGCCTGTGTAGTGAAATCCTCAGACTCCCTCCAACTCCTCCGTCTTGTGTAAATTCATATTAATGCCTTTTTTTCTTTGAGACACGGCTTCATCTCACTTAACCACGCAGCGTTGAATTTATCGCCTTAATCATTCATTTGTGGACAAAAGTTGAGATGAATCTGTCTTGTTGTTGTAGTACACGTGTCCACCACCAGGTGGAGCCTGTCCCTCATGAGTAGTCTCCGCCTCCCTCCCAGGAGCCCCTGCTGAGTGGGTAAAGTTCCTCCTCCCAGCAACACCGCCACAGCTCTGCAGTTTATCTCGTCCCGCTAAGGCACAGAGGGCAGGAAAGGGATAATATTTAATGAATTGTTTAATTTCCCCCCACTATCAATAATTCAGTGCAGGGTAAACTAACGGAGCCCCGGCGGACAGACTTGAGCCAGTAGCTCCTCAAATATTCATTTTCTTTTTTTTTATGTCGATACACATTACACACACTTCGGTCCGA
The DNA here is from genome assembly GCF_029220125.1 of Pseudoliparis swirei. Classification (NCBI taxonomy): domain Eukaryota; kingdom Metazoa; phylum Chordata; class Actinopteri; order Perciformes; family Liparidae; genus Pseudoliparis; species Pseudoliparis swirei. The sequence goes on from NC_079399.1 coordinate 3,690,664, forward strand.
TGCGTAACTACAGCGTCAATAACGACAACCGGCATCGCCGCAGAGCTGATTCAACATCCTCTGACAAGATAACGTACACTTTACTGTCACAAGATGGCACGTATCATTATTTCATTATTATTATTATATGGTAATTACATGGCTTCACCTGGCATGTATTTACAGCACTGATTGCTTTATTGAACATCAATGGGACGTCTTTATTCACATATCCGTACCGACGCTGCAGTTAATTATCTAATTGATATATTTTAAGGAGGTGGGGGGAGGGGGAGGGGGGGGGGAGTTCACGCTACTTTTTTAGCTGTGTGTTTAATCTACAAAGCCAAATGTCACAGATTGGGGACCTCCGCCAGAGGCTTCATTAATTAGGCTCAAGTTGGCTGATTAGTGCGTGACACCGGCAGCCAGTTCTCACCTGGAGCAGCTCGGCGAGGCGGCCATTAGGCTAATTGATCACGGCGGCGGCGTAATGAGAGCGCGGCGGCGATGGAGAGAGGCGGGCTTTCCCCCCCCGTCCTGCGGCGCGACGGCGGGACGCACGAAGGTCGAAGTCATCCTCGTCTTCGCCTGCAGGGGCAGCCGGAACGGAGCCGGGGTTGTTTTGGGGTAAAGGAAAGAGGACTTTAGAGAATCTAAGAGGAAGAGCCTGGCGCTCGGAGGAAGGAGTCTCGGGGGCAGGAAGTCCGGTTTTCGGAACACTCTTCAAAATAAGATGGCTTCAAAATAAGAGCTTCTTCCGCCTGGAAACAGCCACTGGAAAACAGCCACTGGAAACCCTCTACATCCCAGAATCACACCATCTCATTTATACTGAGTCATCCTATTATTATAACACCCATAACACAATCAACATTGCAATTACACAGATAATATAATATAATTCAGGGATCCTACTTTTCTCTGCTTGCCTCAATACATCCGTCAGAATATTACATCTACGTGTGCAAGTTCACATACAATCCACTACAACTCTACAGCATCTAGCTTGTAAAGGGATGCCTTTTATCCCTCTCTCCTCCCACCCCTCTCTCCTTCCATCCCTCTCTCCTTCCATCCCTCTCTCCTTCCATCTCTTTGCCCGTGACAGTCAGGTTACATGGAGCGGTTGAGATGCGGGAGAAAGTTGTGTGAAAAGGTTTTTTTTTTTCCCCCAAGGGTATTTTGGGATCAGGTGTTAAAAGCTGTGTGTGTGTGTGTGTGTGTGCGCATGTGTGTGTGTGTGTGTGTGTGACACGACGGAAAACATGCACGGGGAAACACGGGAAGAGGGAGATGGTTTCCATTAGGCTGCGTGGACAGCGCTGTCATGGTTTCTCTGCTCACTCACACTCCTCCTCCTCCTCCTCCTCCCAGCACTCCCTCCCTGGAGAAGCATAGCGAACCCAAGGCCCATGACGTGGGCCGCCACCCGGGTTCATCCGGAGTGCACCGCCACACGGCTCTGGTTCACGTGGGGTTCATCCATTCATTCATTATTAAGGCCTCCGTTTTTACCTCTCATTCGATCACGCCGGTTTTTCCTTTACCTCCTTCATGCCGAATCAGCCGCTTGTTTTTTCTGTATATTTCATCAGAAGACATGTGCTCGTGATTGCTTTCATTAAATATCACCGTCTGATTAGCCTCCTGCTTTTCTTTGAACCTCTCGGTGGCTCCTCGTCTCCATTGTTCCTCGGCGTTGTTTTTTTTGGCACGTTCAGTTTTTGCACGAGTCCTGATTTAACGTGCGATCTGTTTGTGGAAGGAACAATAAACGACGCGCCCGAGGCAACAGCTGCCCCCCCCCCCCGCCGAGCGTCTCGCGGCGCAGTGAAACGAGCAGCTCGCGCCCCCCTGCCGACATCGATATTTAAAGTCACGAGGACCTTTTTTATTGAAGTAGTTGCTAATAGATTTCTTTCTTTCCTTCTTCTTTAAACACAAAGCCATATTGAAGCGATTACATTCTCCAGATTTTCGTTTCCTCGTCCGCCTGCGCCGGTTTACACGGACGGCTCTCGATGAATGTTGAAGTTTAACCTTGAAGCGACTTTATGTAAACAAGATCTCCAGAGCAGCTGCTTCACCTGCAGCTGCAGCTTCCCCGTCAGAAGTTTCAGTCGGTGAGATGTGAGTCGCGAGAGAGCGAGAGAGAGCGAGAGAGAGAGAGAGACACACATACTTGGTGAAGCTCCTCCTCCTCCGTCCCGACGCGTCTCCTGATTGGCTGAAACTCAAACGACTCGTTCAGTCTTGATCGTCTTCTCGTCCCGTCAGAATCTGGAGGTCAGAGGGTTCAGGCACAAAGGATCGGCTGGTCTGTCATTACAATTAAGAGACACACACACACACACACACACACACACTAGGAACCAGCCTCTCCTCGTTTAGGTTGCGCTGCAGACAGAATCTCCCGAGGTCTCCCGGGCTCCTGCCTCCATTGTTTTTTACCCCAGTGCAGTCGATTAGTCAATTTCGGTAAACATCAGAGGCGAGTCCACGCCGGGCGGCTTAATGGGCTCCATTCCCCCGCTGGCGCGCTTCAGAGAACTCGTAATTGACTGGAACAATTGCACGAACATGATGCATTAGAGCTTGATTAGTTGGGACCACTTATAGATTTGTTTGTCGGATCCCAAAATTATCTTTTGGACTTTTATACACTTCTCAAAACCCGACTGGAGGGAACGTGACCCGGTGATGATGATGATGATGATGAAGACTATGTGACTGGTTGTCTCACTCAATGTTTATTGCTTCATCACAATAACCACTCGTCAGATTTTTCGGGACCATTGAGTGATTCTGGTTCTTTTGGTTATCGGTTCTGATTTATATTGTCCAAGAAAAAATACAAATAAAGAAGAGGGGAAATCAGGAACATTATGAATAAATTGCATAAAAAATAATTAAATGCAAATAACAAATTTAAATAGGCTGAAGAACATATATATCGTCCAAGAAAAAATTAAAATAATAAAGAGGAGAAATTAGGAAAATAATAAATAGATTGCATACAAAATAATTAAATGCAAATAATAATACAAATAAATAATTTAAATAGGCTGAAGAGCATATATATCGTCCAAGTAAAAATAAAGAAGGGAAATGAGGAAAATAATGAATAAATTGCATTTAAAATAATTAAAGACCTAATACAAATACATTATTTAAATGGGCTGAAGAACATATATCGGCTTTAAAAAGGTATAATAGATGAACTTGCGTCTACGCGTGAAAATTAACATCCCCACAAACACAGCCGTCCCTTTTGCACACCTCTCTCTGAAATACCCGCCGCATTAGGCGACATGAAGTCACATTAGACCGCCACAAGAATAGGAATGTGCGGCAGCTGTTTTGTTTTTAATTGCATCAAATCACTCTGAGAATCTCACTTATCCAGCGCTAATCGCCACGTCTCCATTGAACCCAGAAGAAAACGGCGCTCTCCCGTCTAAACCGGCCATTACGCCGCCTCGCCAAAGGTCAAAGGTCGAGGGGTCAGCCGTCATAATTATCTAAAGCGTGCTCATGCAGCATTAACTTTGAATTGTTGTGCGTGCCAGGTTGGCTGTTGTGATGCCCCGTCCCCCCTTTTCAGTGGCTTTCAGTCCCGCTTTACTCTGGGATCAATCACGCATTGACATCTCGCCATTTAGGGGGTTGACTTCATTATATTTGTTTCTGCAATCACTCGCATCCACCTCCTCAAATTCAGTTACATCCAAAGTGCCGCGTCAGGAAATTTGCCGTACCGCCGGAATTTCCGTCACTCCGGTGGTCCTCGAAACGAATTATCACCGCGACTCGAGAATTATTACCGAGCGTTCGTATTCGATTGTCTCGCATTATGAGCTTTTCCGGGGTATTTAAATGTCCGGCGGCGTTGCTCAGTGAATGTAGAATATTGTGCACGGTACAATTCTCTCTTTTTTGTGGTTGCTTGCACTCCAAAGTGCACTTTGCACTAATTACATTTTGGGTTTTGCAAATTGGAAAAGTTTTTTGGAAAAATCTGTGATCTTTATTACAGTCGGGGAGGAAGAAAGTTATGAAGAAGTTTCGCAATTTGTAAGTTGCTGGATATGAAAACCTCCCTCGCCTCCACAAGATCTCCCAAAAGTACAACGAGCAACTCTGAAAGGGGGAGCGAGGATATTGCATCTCGTGATGTTACGTGGAGAGTTAATAGATAGATGGATACTTTATTAATCCCGAGGGAAATTTAGGTCATCCAGTAGTTTATACACTTCACTTAACTCACAAACATACATACACAAATCACAGTAGAAAAACAATACACATAGGGAGAACATGTTCACAGGGAGTAGGGTGTATACAGATATTACAGTGTGCAAAGTGATATAAATAGTAGTCTGTGCAATGGGCTAGTATAGCCAAGTAAAAAGATGGACAGTGGGATGGAAAAATAAAGAGCTGAGAAGAGGAGGGGAGACTGAGGTAGACTCATGCAGAGAAGCCCCTCCCCCTCTGCGTGGCGTTGTACTGCCCTGGGGACAAAGGACTTCCTCAGCCTGTCCGATGAGCATGACAGTGACAGGAGTCTGCCACTGAAAATGCTCCTCTGTCCGTTAAGAGTGCTGTGTAGTGGGTGGTGGTCATTGTCCAAGATGGTCAGCAGCCGACTCAATGTCCTTTTCTCCGCCACTGATGTTCGGCAGTCCAGTTCCATGCCAACAGCTCCTGCCCTTCTCACCAGCCTGTCGAGTCGCCCTGCATCCCTCTTCTTCACGCTGCCTCCCCAGCACACCACAGCATAAAAAAGGACGCCGGCAACAACCGACTGGTAAAACATGCGCAGGAGTTTGCTGCAGACATTGAAAGACCTCAGCCTCCTCAGGAAGTAGAGCCGGCTCTGACCCTTCTTATAGATGGCATCTATGTTGGCTGGCCTGTCCAGATGAACTCCTGAGTACTTGTAGGTGTTGACCACCTCCACACTGACACCCCCGATGGAGGCTGGTAGCAGAGGAGGCTGAGACCTCCTAAAGTCCACCGCCATCTCCTTGGTCTTGGTGGCGTTCAGCTGCAGGTGGTTCTGCCTACACCACTGCACAAAGGTGTCCACCGGGCTCCTGTCCTCACCCTCCCGTCCATCCCTGATGCATCCCACAACAGCAGAGTCATCAGAGAACTTGTGGATGTGGCACGACTCCGTGTTGTAGGTGAAGTCTGTACAGGGTGAACAGGACAGGTGAGAGTCCCCTGAGCAGCGCCGGGCTGCCCAACAGTCTCAGACACGCAGCCTTCAGCCTGACAGACTGAGGTCTCCGTCAGGTAGTCAGTGATCCAGGACACCAGGTGGGCGTTCACACCCATCTGCACGAGCTTGTCACTCAGTCGGATGGTGTTGAAGGCACTGGAGAAATCAAAGAACATGATTCTCACAGCACCTCTCCCCTTGTCCAGATGAGAGTGAGCCCTGTGCAGCAGGTAGACGATGGCCTCTTCCACGCCCACCTGCTCCTGGGAGGCAAACTGCAGCGGGTCAAGTGCATGGCGTGCCTGAGGTCTGAGGTTGCGAAGCAGCAGTCGCTCCATGGTCTTAGATATGTGTGATGTCAGAGCGACTGGCCTGAAGTCATTCAGCTCACTGGGGTGCGGCTTCTTCGGGATGGGGATGAGGCAGGAAGTCTTCCACAGAGCCGGCACCTTCCCCAGTTGGAGGCTCAGGTTGAAGAGATGCTGCAGAGGCTCACCCGGTTCCACCGCGCATGGACAGACTCCATCGGGGCCGGCTGCTTTCCTGGGGCGCAGCCTCCTCGGCTCTCCTGTGACCTGATCCGCCGTGATGGTGGGGGGGGAGGGGCTCTGTGTGGTCGCCTGCGGGAGGGGTGCAGCTGTGGAGAGCGGCAGAGGGCTGGAAGCTGGAGTGAGTGGGGCCCCACTGGCTGTGGTCAGAGCAGGGGGGAGGGGTGGGGTGGGTGTGGCATGCAGTGAGCAGCTGATGGGGGGGGATGCAGGAATAGGTGTTAGACAGTCATTAACACCTGGAGCTGTGTTGTCAAACCTGTTGTAGAAGTGGTTAAACTGGTTTGCCCTCAATCATCCACAATCCTTAATCACACTCGCCTCGATGTACCGCTCCAACTTTTGCATCAGTAACGCGTCATTTAATATTATCACGACGCGAGAAAGACGCCAAACCACAAGAATCGGCATCTCGGGTATGACGCCTTCAAAGAGCGCTCTCTCGGCGAGGGGACCATGCAAGAACTCAACGGGCAAATTAGCAATAATTATCTCGGAAAGACGGAGTTCACTTCATTGAACATTTTCTTTTGTTCAACAAATCTCGTGCACGGTCTTTATTTTGGTGTCTGGCTGTTTCGAGGCGAGGCGAGAGAGCCGGGATCGATCGCTGGCCACCGTCCCGACGCCGGCTCCACGAGCGTCGGTCTAGACGCCGTCTGGCCCGCCGTCACCACCACACGCCGATATCCAATGTCGCACCCGAGGAGAGCGAGGCGATAAACGCGATTACGTTTATGGATTTGGTAAAACATTTTTTTTTAATCAGATACTTATGGATATATGATCTACTGGAGACGAGCCCTGAAGCAGAGCTAACGCCAAACCCTGATCCCCGTTAAGTTCCTCAAGACCGTCGTCTCGCCCGTTGAATGCGACTTCAGAAAAGTCTCGGTGAAGGTCGTGCGAGAGTTTCACGAGATTCAAGAGTTTCACGAGATTCAAGAGTTTCACGAGATTCGATCGTCGGGGTGCGGCCGTGTTCCTCTTCCTCCGATCACTCGCTGTCCTGACCGCTAACCGGTGAAGACGCCGTGACCTCACGCGCGCGGCTGAAAGAGAGAGACCTCGTTTCTTTATTCAATTTACCTCCCTCTATGAATTTTTAGAACTCCTCCAGCGAGGCGTTTATGTGGAGCAATGGTCGCCCCGTGTGGGGGAAGGGAAAGAAACCGGTTTAATTTAATATCCCTTTCTGCCGAGTCCCATTATTATACAGCTGTGACGACCCGGATCCCTCAACACACTGGCGGGGTATCTAATTGGTATCTAATCAAATCAACTTAGCGAGTGAAAGTGTTCTGACGAAGCGGCGCGGCCGTCCTTCACAGATCACGGCTTCAGCCGAGGAAAAGAAAACACGGCGGCAGCATTTTGAATCCGGGCTACGAGGCCGCTGACGACCTCCTGCCGCTCGGTAACGAGGTGTTTTTAATTGGTTGTTGTCTGGATAATGGATGCAGAATGGTTTTGGAGAGGATGTATTTACCGTGAAGTTACGACGCGCCGTATTTGACATCAGTGGCTACATTACGTTACATTTTGTTACATTGTTGCATTAAAGACGTTCAACCCAAAGACTTTCGCGAGAATTTAGAGGTCGACCGATACTCGATTTTCTTTAAGGCTGATGTAGCAACGAGAACTTTAAGAAGGAAAATAGGCGTTAGCCGATGAATTTTCCCGATTGCTATTAAGATCGAAGTAGCGTTCTTCAATTAGAGAACTTTTATGGAGGGAAATAAAGTGAAAAATTGGCAGGGGGCTGAAACTTTTTAGCCCACATTTACTAACCCTGTTGCCAGAATAATGCGTGGAAAATAAGGTTTTTTTTAAATCCCGGAGCCCAAGAAAAAAACAAGTAAAAGTGCGCCGAATTTTACATCAGTGGCTATAAACAATACGTTACATTAGTTACATTGTTGCATAAAAGACATTCAACCCAAAGACTTTCGCGAGAATTTAGAGGTCGACCGATACTCGATTGTTTTAAAGCTTGTGTAGCAACGATAACTTTAAGCAGGAAAATAGGCGTTAGCCGATGAATTTGCCCGATGGCTATCAAGATCGAAGTAGTGGTGTTCCAGGAGGGGATCAGGCTCGCAGAATCAGTAACTTCTGTTAAATCACTTCTTAAAACCCATTTTTTAGAACAGCTTTTAAGTGATGTCATCCTTTTATGCAGATCTTTGATTCCTCTAATTTAGTAAAGTCTGTTTTTAATTTTGTATTTTAATTTAATTTATTTTATTTTATATTAGTATCTTACTATTTGTTTTGCCTTGACTCTCTGTAGAGCACTTTGTAAACTTTCTTTTTTAAAGGTGCTGTATAAATAAAGTTATTATAATTATTACATTGGAGAGAACTTTTCTGGAGGGAAATAAAGTGAAAATGGGTCCATTATGATGAGAAAATCCGCAGGGGGCGAGATCGAAGTAGTGTTCCTCCATTGGAGAGAACCTTTATGGAGGGAAATAAAGTGAAAATGGTTCCGTAAATAAAGTTTTAGCCCACATTTCCGAACCCTGTTGCCAGAATAATGCATGGAAAACTAGAACGGGCACTCGGTAGAGCGCATACCTTCGCATATCACAAGATTGGGCATTGAATTATGAACATTTTGGCATTAGTTGCATGCCAATTGGATACAAATTAACCGTGCTATGGTAAAAAGAAGATTTTGACCTTTTCATGACTTTGACTTGATCGATCCCAACATCTAATCAAATGGTCCCCGGATAATAACCAATCATCCCACCAAATTTCATGCGATTCGGTTTAATACTTTTTGACTTATGCGAATAACACGCATACAAATACACGGCGATCAAAACATAACCTTCCGCATTTTCAATGCGAAGGTAACTAGCTTACATTTTCTTGCCCACCAAAGAAACCAATTGTTGAATGTCATACTGGCGCCAATTAATTGGTCCACGTCTCGTTGAATCGTGCAGGAACATCGGCTTCTTTTCAATCTGCCGAACTGCTTCAAGTGCAGCATGTGAGAGACCCTGAGAGTGTTTTTAAAAATCTTGCAGTCTGAGTTTTTGAGTCAGTCGAGTTGTCGTCGCGCGTATCCGTCTTCTGAGGAGAGGAGCGAGAACGAAGACGGATGCTCCCGGACTGAATTATGTCTTCCCTTCCTCCTCTTCCCCTCTTTATGATTGATCCGGTCGTCTTCGGAACAACTCAGAATGCCCGTAGTGACACGACGCATTCCCAAAAAATCAATCTCGGCCGGCTGGCGGTACGGATGGAGCGTGCACGAATTGTCGGGTTCATCTTATCCATTAACTCTTAATGGGCTTTTTGTTTTAGGCTTTTCAAAATAGGTGCATAAAGGGAGACTGGGGAAGTATCTCGATCGGCCCTCAGGAGGAGGAGGAGGAGATAATAATAAAGGGCGGGAGTGATATCGTGAGTGATATCTTTCATTTCAGGGAGCAAGGATGGGATCATTTATTGATCCGGACATTTCATTAAGTGTCGACTCGAAAACAGTGTCACGCCGGGTGACAAACGGCCGTCTTCCTTTTGTGACCCTGAGGCGTCGCGCGGCGCCGCCGCCATCGACTTCCTGGTGTTTTCACCGCCTCCTGCAGTGCTTTTCTCCCCATGACTCCATCATCAAAACTCTCACAGCAAATATGGTACGGGCTGCAAATGCGTAGTGCACGAAAGCAACCGAAACGTGTGTGTGTGTATCTCGTATATAAATATCTATATGTATATAGATATTTACCTTCGCATTGAAAATGCGGAAGGTAATTTTTGATCGCCGTGTATTTATTTATTTGTATGCGTGTTATTCGCATAAGTAAGAAAGTATTAAACCGAATTGCATGAAATTTGGTGGGATGATTGGTTATTATCCGGGGACCATTTGATTAGATTTTGGGATCGATCGGGTCAAAGGTCATGGTCAAGGTCATGAAAAGGTCAACATCTTCTTTTTACCATAGCGCGGTCAATTTATATCCAATTGGCATGCAACTAATGCTAAAATGTTCATAATTCAATGCCCAATCTTGTGATATGCGAAGGTATGCGCTCTACCGAGTGCCCATTCTAGTTATTTATAGATTTAGATATATTTATTTAGATGCATATATTTATTTAGATATATATATTTTTATATATATTTTGTATTATTACTTATTTATATATATATATATAAAATTATTTCCATATATTTAAAAACATATATATTTTGTACATGTATTTATTTATTTTTATATATTTACTTTGATAAATATATATATATATTAGAAGAAGAGGACATAAAAATAATAATAACGAAAAAGAAAGAAATAACAAAAAAACAAAAACAAAAAAATATATATATATTTACCCCGTAGCTGAATAGAAGTCATTTGGTCTTCAGCCGGGCTCGATGGCGGACTGATAAATGGTAATTCACCTCCACCTTTGCTTAGAATTTTCTATGTAGAATATCTATGATGAGGCAATGGGGCATTATGCATTCATGCTCATCATTACCTTCGCATTGAAAATGCCGGAAGGTTATGTTTTGATCGCCGTGTATTCATTTATTTATTTATTTATTTATTTATTTGTATGTGTGTTATTCGCAAAACTCAAAAAGTATTGAACCGAATTGCATGAAATTTGGTGGGATGATTGTTTATTATCCGGGGACCAGTTGATTAGATTTTGGGATCGATCGGGTCAAAGGTCAAGGTCAAAGGTCATGAACAGGTCAAAATCTTTCGCAGAACTCAAAAAGTATTGAACCGAATCGCATGAAATTTGGTGGGATGATTGTTTATTATCCGGGGACCAGTTGATTAGATTTTGGGATCGATCGGGTCAAAGGTCAAGGTCAAAGGTCATGAACAGGTCAAATCTTCTTGAATCACATGGAATTTGGTGGGATGATTGGTTATTATCCGGGGACCATTTGATTAGATTTTGGGATCAATCGGGTCAAAGGTCAAGGTCATGGTCATGGAAAGGTCAAAATCATTTTTTAACCATAGCACGATACATTTTTGTCCAATTGGCATGCAACTAATGCCAAAATGTTCATAATTCAATGTCCAATCTTGTGATATGCGAAGGTATGCGCTCTACCGAGTGCCCGTTCTAGTTTATGTTATGTGTGGGGGGGGGGGGATTCGGTTTAACCTGTATTTTTAATCTAGAGTAGTGATTGTGTTTTATTATAATAATAACCTTCAATTTTATATAGCGCTTCTCTAAATACCCGAAGTCGCTTTACAGTTTACAGTCCAGTAGTCATACACACACACAGTCATCCCGGTGGTGGTAAGCTACATCAGTAGCCACAGCTGCCCTGGGGCAGACTGACGGAAGCGTGGCAGCCAATCAGCGCCTACGGCCCCTCAGACCACCACCAACACTCATTCACATCCATACGAACCGGGGTGAAAAGAAAATTTCATTTGCATATTTCTAAAGCTCAAGTGTAAATTATTCATTTAGTTAAAGTGATTGGGAACCATATTGGAATTTGTTCTGCAGTCACGAGGGAGGGGGGGGGGGGGGTACACAGCTTTTGTGTTGTGTTAATTACATCTCAGTGGAAGAAGAAGAAGATCTGGCTGGAATCCCCTGAGAGGGCTCGAGTTGTGGAGAATTATAGTTTTTAAGAATTAAATCTTATCGCTCGTTCTTGGAGCAGTGTGTAAAATTTAAATTTTTTTAAAACTTCAATTTGCTTTACGGATTAATGTCACTTCCTGGACGTCTGCGTGTGATCATGAGCTCCGGCTCTCTGACGCTGATGTCATGCTCGTCCCAAAGCTCTGATACCGTTATTAACCAACGGTTTAGTCACGACAGCTCGGTGTTTGTTGTGGATGTGAGAGCACGTCCTCTAACTTTATTTGTTGTTATGCTAATTATATCAACACAGTTTATTCTGCCTTTTTAAATTACACATCTCATCTAATTGATAAACCATGAACATAAAGGAACTATAGTACTTTTCCATATGGGATTTCATCTAAAAGTGCATTCCCCCCCCGTCTATATAATAATCTGCAGACAAGACGTCAGGGGGGGAATCAAAACAAGGGGGCGTGGTTTCTTCTTTCTTTTTTACGGCGGCCCCTGAGCTCCGCCCCATCAGTCGCAGGTGATGGGAGCGCGGCGGATCGATACTCCATTAATGCTACGAGATCGAGGCCCCCGACGCCAGTCGAGGTGTGTGTGTGTGTGTGTGTGTGTGTGTGTGTGTGTGTGTGTGTGTGTGTGTGTGTGTGTGTGTGTGTGTGTGTGTGTGTGTGTGTGTGTGTGTGTGTGTGTGTGTGTGTGTGTGTGTGTGTGTGTGTGTGTGTGTGTGTGTGGCCCACCGGTTGCAGCCGATCAGCACAAAAGATTAAATTAGTTTGAGAATCCTGCGTTTTGCATGCTGTACATCGTAATGGGATGGTAATTGCTTCTGTGTACCTGACGGAGGGGGGATGGGGGGGGGTTATGCTTTTCTCCAATCATTTATTTTGTCGTTAACTTTTAAAGCTGATAGACGCAGTATCTTTATCAACGTGGCTGCAGGTCATTCATTTACAGTCAGGTGTTATCACGGTTGACATCCATCTTGACCTCAAACTACTTTCCACTGTCATCACAGTGCGTCGTATCTATTGCCAGAAAACACTTCCTCACATCTCTCATTCTGTCACTACCCTCTTCTTTTCATTTCTTCCCTCACTTACATTTGAAAGTCTAATATTTTTCAATTTGAAGCTCTTGTTGCAAGTCTTTCACTTCAAGTCTGTGAATCTCAAACCTGCTACACACAAGTCCCATATGGATAGTACACACATACACACACACACACACACACTGTATTCACACACACACACACACACACACACACTGTATTCACACACACACACACACACACACACTGTGGTCCCCAGCCTGTTGTAATATATTTCTCAGCATGCATGATGCATGTCAGCGTACCCTCGTGTTTACCCGGTGTCCTTAATGTGAATCCATAGCAGGGGGAGTTGGGAGAAAGAGGAAAAAAAGCCTTTTGTGGATTCAAGGGAAATGTAGTTCATCGCCATGGAAACGCACCACACACACACACACACACACACAAAAGTAGGTGAGTCAACAACAGAGGGGTCATCTGTCCTCTGCTTTTCCTTCAGAATAAAATGACGGTGTTTTGTTGTCGTCGTACAAAGATGTTTAATGTTGTTTTCAATTGTTTTATTTCATAGCCGACGACATTTAATTACTGCATGTCTCATGTTTTTATCCTTCCTCACGCGTATGGAACCTCGGTCGCGCGTCATCGATTCAGACCCGACCGCTCAAAACGATGCACTTTAATGTTTTCCGTCTTTTATTTATTTCTTGTACACAATGTGTCTTTATGTTTGGCTCCCGCAGTCTGCGGCGCACACTTACCGCCTCGGACGAATGCTCGATTTTGAATTGTGGGCCGCCGCCGCTGAGGAAATGGAGTCTGGGCCGAGATCAAAATTACAATTTTGTAAACGGACCGGTGCGTTTGCCAAATAGATGATTACATTAAGTGTGTCTGCGTGGTTTGTAAATTTGTTGTCTTCCTTTTTAGATTATTTTATATATATATACACATTCATTATATACAGGACTGTCTCAGAAAATTAGAATATTGTGATAAAGTTCTTTATTTTCTGTAATGCAATTAAAAAAACAAAAACAATGCATTCTGGATTCATTACAAATTGCAAAAAATAAGCCTTTTATTTTTTTTTTTTTTGCTGATTATGGCTTACAACTTAAAAAAGCTCTAAAATCTATCTCATAAAATTAAAATTTTAATATTTCCTCAGAAAAAAAAAAAAAAGATTTTATAACAGCTGTGGTGTTTGTCAAGGAACGAAACCCTTGCAGGTGTTGAATTTAACAATTCAAGTGATTTGTTTAATACCCTACTAGTACTTTTTTTCTGATATTCTATATTTTAGAGAGATATTTTTCTTTTTTTTTAAGCTGTATGTAATAATCAGCAATATTAAAAAAATTTAAGAAAGCAATTGTTGTTGTGAATAAAAAATAATAGGTCATGCTATATATATGTATATATATATACATTCATTATATTTATATATTATATTATACATATTATATTATTTATATTATATATTTATATAATACATATATATTATATAATATATATGTATTATATAATTTTATAATATATATATTATAAAATATATATTTGATATATTATAATACATATTATATATATATATAAATAACAAAATATATATTATTTATATATATAATATATTTATTATATACTTTTATAATTTATAATACATATATATAATATTATATATATTATAATCCATATTATATATAAATAACAAATTATATATTCATATAGAGTATATGCTCTCTGGTGCTTGTTTTGACATGTTTCGCAACACGTTTAGGACCAGTTGCCTGGCAACCAGCGGAAACTCTGTGAAGTTACTGGTCCCGAACCAAGAACCCTGAAACAATGAGATGTTTAATCTCTCTAGAGGTGCTTGTGGGTGTATGTTGTTACCTTTGGGTGCTGGCTGTAGCTTCTTAATTACTTAACAAACAACAACAAACAGAACATTGAAAGAGCAGCTGACTGCAGATGTCCAGTAAGGGCGAGTCAGCGCTGATGAACCCACATATATTATACCCATCCGTCTACGATGGACGCGCATGTCTTTTTTTCTGACCTTTTGTTTTCTTCGGAGCAAATAAAGGTAATAAATAGCCGCCGCCGTAACCTGATTAGCCCAAAGTGCTGCTGCTGTAAGCGGGACATCGATAAGCATCCGGGTCGTCCCGGGAACCGTCAGCGGTTAACACCGTATAAACGTCCTGGACTCAGTTTGTATTCTAATGTAATCCACGAGATTCTCCGGCTCCTCGTCGGCCTCCCTCACGACCAGGAGCACGATTTAAATAAAGACATGGGAGTGGATCAAAGGACTGATTCACTGATTTCTTTATTTAATAATAGATCCACCCAAAGGGTGTGTGTCTCTGTGTGTGTGTGTGTGTGTGTGTGTGTGTGTGTGTGTGTGTGTCTCTCTGTGTGTGTGTGTGTGTGTGTGTGTGTGTGTGTGTGTGTCTCTGTGTGTGTGTCTCTGTCTGTGTGTGTCTCTGTGTGTGTGTGTGTGTCTCTGTGTCTGTGTGTGTCTCTGTCTGTGTGTGTCTCTGTGTGTGTGTCTGTCTGTGTGTGTCTCTGTGTGTGTGTGTCTCTGTCTGTGTGTCTCTGTATGTGTGTGTGTGTGTCTCTGTCTGTGTGTGTGTGTGTCTGTGTCTCTCTCTGTGTGTGTCTCTGTGTGTGTGTGTCTCTGTCTGTGTGTGTCTCTGTATGTGTGTGTCTCTGTCTGTGTGTGTCTCTGTCTGTGTGTGTCTCTGTGCGTGTGTGTCTCTGTGTGTGTGTCTCTGTCTGTGTGTGTCTCTGTGTGTCTCTGTGTATGTGTGTCTCTCTCTGTCTGTGTGTGTGTGTCTCTGTGTCTGTGTGTCTCTCTCTGTGTGTGTGTGTGTGTCTCTGTCTGTGTGTGTGTGTCTCTGTCTGTGTGTCTCTCTCTGTGTCTGTGTGTGTCTGTGTGTGTGTGTCTCTGTGTCTGTGTGTCTCTGTCTGTGTGTGTGTGTGTCTCTGTGTCTGTGTGTCTCTCTGTGTGTGTGTGTCTCTGTGTCTGTGTGTCTCTGTCTGTGTGTGTCTCTGTGTCTGTGTGTCTCTGTCTGTGTGTGTGTGTCTCTGTGTCTGTGTGTCTCTGTCTGTGTGTGTGTGTCTCTGTGTGTGTGTCTCTGTGTCTGTGTGTTTCTCTGTGTCTGTGTGTCTCTGTGTGTGTGTCTCTGTGTCTGTGTCTCTGTGTGTGTGTGTGTGTCTCTGTCTGTGTGTGTGTCTGTGTGTCTCTCTGTGTGTGTGTCTCTGTGTGTCTCTGTCTGTGTGTGTGTGTCTCTGTGTCTGTGTGTCTCTGTCTGTGTGTGTGTACCACTTCTCAACTCGCATGTTTTCAGCACTTTCAATTATTACAAAGTGCTCTGGTTCTCTCTCACCCTCTCTCTCTACCTCCCTCCCTCCCTCTCTCTGCCTCTACCTATCCCCTTCTCCCTCCCACCATCTCTCCCTCTCCCTCTTTTTCTCTCTCTCTCTCTCTCTCTCTCTCTGCCTCTACCTATCCCCTTCCCCCTCCCTCCCTCCCTCCCACCATCTCTCCCTCTCTACCTCATTTTCTCTCTCTCTCCTCTCCCTCTACCTCTTTTTCTCTCTCTCTCTCTACGTCTCTCTCTCTCTCTCTCTTCGCCTGTTACTCTTTGAGGGAAAAGGCCAAACGTCTAGATTTAACAATCGAATTGAAAGCCGCGCCGAGATCCGACCGGAGAGAATTCTGTCACGATTATCTCCGTCTGCGCTCCGTTCGATCTTAAAGGTCACGATTGCTTTTTTTTGTTGGGAATTTAAACATTTTTTTTTCAACCTTTTTGTCTGATCTGTTTAATGAAATAGAAAAACCATCATCTGTCGGAGAGCCGTCAGGACTGCGTTCGCTCTTTATAGTGTGTGTGTGTGTGTCATGAATCTGACATACACATTTTTAAGGTTCCACTTTGTGTGCTTGTGGGTTTAATAGCGTTCCTCTCTCTCTCCCTCTCAGTTCATATAAAGCGTAAGATGCGCCGGCGGCCATCTTGGGGGCGGGGCATCATCCGCAAGAAGAGGATCTACAGGAAGGAGAGGGAAGAGGAAGAGGAGGAGGAAGGGGGGGAGGAGGCCGAGGTGCCGGGGCCCAGCGACTCGTGTCTGACGCAGGACGAGGAGTCGTCATGTGACACCGCCGTCCCCCGGGCCAACGGCCTCCGTCCCCACGGCCCCTCCACGGAGGAGGAGAGCTCCAACGAGCCGCCCGCCGAGCCGCCCGACGCCAGCGAGCGCCCGGACGAGCCGACGCCGAAGGAAGAGGAGGCGAAAGAGGAGGAGGAGCTCGAAGCCAAAGAGGCGGAGCCTGAAAGCACGGGGGGAGGCGGCGAGAGGCTTTTCCTCGCCGCCGCCGCGCTCTCGGTGCCGCCGGCGGACTGCGTGAACGGCCACGCGTCGATGGACAGCCTGGACTCATCGCAGAGCGTCAAGAGGAGCGGCGAGGCAGAGAAGAGGAGTCCGCCGAGCGCGACGGAGGGCTCCGGCGAGCCGGAACGGGAAGAACACAAAGACGAAGAGAAGGAGGAGGAGGGCGCTCCGACTCGGGAGGAACGACCCCGTGAAGGAATGGAGAACGCAGAGGAGGAAGAGCTGAATCCAGAAGGTACGAAGATGGAGTCAAAAGCACCTTAATTACAACTAATCGTTTATTTTGTGCCTTTTTTTCCTCACTCAATTTTAAATTGTGCCGTACTCGGCATCCTAACCCAGTTTCCTCGGCGCCGGATGCGTTTTGGGTCAGTTTTTGGAGAAACTATGAATCACCTGAAAGTCGTTATTGAGTGAGAAGTTCTCAGATACTGAAGTTCAGTTTGATCTTCACAGTAAAAATGCAATTAAGCGACAAATCTGTTCATATTTCTTTACACATCCATCCACTTAATTACGCAGATAAATTCCTTTTTTAAATTTTATTTATTTATGAACCAGCGCTGATTTGCACTCTTGGTGCAGCTCCGGAAAAAAAAAAGTAGAGCGGACGTGAATAATGCAAAGAGACATACAGAATGTATAAAAACACGGATCGTATACGTCGATGGAGAAACTGACGAATTCACAACGATGGCTAACTTTGCCAATTTATTATTATTATCTTCCTTTTTACGATTCGCCATTATGACTTTTGTCATACATGAAGCCGATAGGTCGATGTGTTTGATCGCGGTTTGGCTCCCGCCAGCTGGAAGTCGCCGAGGTACACGGAGGACGCGGCGACGGGGCCAACGCTCCTCCCCCGCCCCCCCATTACGGGCCGAGCCAGCGCCTTTTGTTTCCATCAAAGCGTTTATAAATGGACAGGAAGGAGGCCAGATGTGAAGCGCTGCGCCCTCAGTAGCTGCAGGCGGCTGAAAATAGACCTTCCTCGAGTATCGCATTCATCTTGCACTTGGATTTTATTTATCCACGAAATCAAGTTTGTGTTTCTTCTTCTTTTTTTTCTTTCTTTTTTTACCCTTCTCCACTGGTTCATGATAAAATACCAGAAATGAGTTTCAGATTTAGCTCACCCATTCCCTGGAGGTTGTTTTTTTATTTCATCTTTTTGCGCGCACACTGAATGGATTCTTCATAACCTTCATTATTAGCCCCTTCTTTCAGCAATAAGAATTATTTTTCGTCGTGTTTCCGTAGCCGAGGCGTGCCGGACGAGCCCGTCGGAGCCGGAGAAGGGATCCGCCGAGAAGACGGAGGAAGAGCAGCGACCAGTCCCTCCCCAGCTCCCCCTAGTGGTCGACCACCAGCGGCTTTCGGTAACTATCTCCCTAAAGTTGTTGTTTTTTTCTCTGGTCTCAAGGCGACTGGGGTTCGGCTTGTTTTCCGTAGAGTCCAGGACCTAAAGAAGCTTGTTAATGTTTAATTTCACTGTTGGGGTCACGGTCCTGGTATTCTTGTTGCTGGTTTGCTGTCGGACCGTTACGGCTCACTGGGACAATAGAACAGTTATTTGTGTGAAAGTGTACCCTCAATGTTATATATTTATATATATATACATTTATATATATATATATATATATACATTTATATATATATATATATATACATTTATATATATATATATATATACATTTATATATATACATATACATATATATATTTATATATATACATTTATATATATATATATAAATATATTTATATATATACTTATATATAAATGTATATATTTATACATATCTTATATATTATATATACTTATATATTATATATATATATATAAATGTATATATACATATACTTATATATTATATATATATATAAATATATTTATATAAAAATATAATCTTTTTTATATATATATATAAATGAATATATATTTATATATATATTTAGACATTGTCAACCTGATTTACATCCCTTTGTTGTGTTTGTTAAATTATATATATTGACACTGGTTGCCGGGCAACCGCGTCCTCTGATTGGTTTGCAGAACCCTCACAGCCACTCTGGTGCTAAACCGTTTTCGGCGCGTGTCCCGTCGCCATCGCGCTCGATTCCACACGCCCGTCATTGTGATTCACACCGTGGCGGATGCAGCAGCTGTGGTGATTTCGCTCCGTGTGCCGACTGTGGATTTGCAGATTTAACGGCGACTGAGTTGTGCATCACGGCGATGATCTGCTGACGGGAACGCTCCTCACGGGGACGACCACACGGCCACGGACATCCATTATGAAGGCCGTCACCTTGTGTACTCACTCGTTTTCTCGATTCCACCCCCCAAAAAAAGGAAAAACAATCCACAGGTTAATATCGTCGCTTTCATTATGTGTAAACCTTGTCTTATTTACTTTTTTTACAGCTCTTTTTGGCCTTCGGTTTATTTACATTTATTTAACCAGGAAAAGCATCATTGAGATTAAAAATCTCCTTCACCAGGACACTCTCAATGAGGCTTTTCGTGGTTAAATACATAAATAAAATAATTTTGATAATTTAGATTATAATAAAATGAATACAATTCATAAAATAAATAAAAAATAAAAATTATTTAATTAAATAAAAAAACAATTATTTAATTAAATTGTAAAAAATCTATTTAATTATAAAAAACAAAAAACATTTATTTAATTAAATAAATAAAAGAAAAACACACTTCCCATAAATAAGATGTGGAAATATAGACTTATTGGTTTCAACAGAGCCAGCTGTGGCAAACTGTCAATTCTTTTTTTTTGCGACTGACTAATTGGACTGTGATTATGGAAAAGAGGCGCTATAATCTAAAAAATTACACCAATATGCTCGATTTAAGTTCATTTGTTTTAATGTTGCTGTGGGTGGAGGGTTCTGGTGGAGGAGTTTCCTCCTCCCTGCTGCAAAAAATAAATAAAAAAGAGAAGACAAACAGCTGTACTTCAGTCCTCTCTCCCTCTATCCTCACACAACATGGGTAAATTGATTAAATTGCTCTTTGTGCCGAATACGAGGCGCACCCCCCCCCCCCCGTTCATGTTATCTGCAGCGAGCCAGCAGAGGACCGGTCCTCCGGCGCCGCGCCGCTCGTCTCCAGAAACCTTCTGCACTTAATCCGGCCCCCTCTCCGTCCGCCACAGAACACGGAGCAAGTTAATTTGGATGTGAAAACTTTGCGAGTGTTAAACGGAGGGCGCGGCGCGCATTGAATCATGGATGACCGGCCTTCAGCTTCCTCCAGATCCAGAGCTCTGCCTCCTCCTCCTCCTCCTCCTCCTCAGATGGATGCCTTCTGACGGCTCATCCCTCCTTTCCTTTCACCCGCCTTCTTCTTTCAAACATACGTTTCGTGACATTTCCCTCTGACCGCGGAGCGAGCCCCAATTACGACCGTCGGACATCCCCCCCCCACCATCACCACACACACACACACACACACATCGTCACGGTGCCGTTTCCCCGCGACATTCGAGGTTATGACTCAAACATGAGCGTCCTGCTCCGCCCACTAGAGACGCCGACGTGTCCCGGGATGTGAATCTTCTTCTTCTTCGTCTTCTTCCTCCTTGTTCTTCTTTTTCTTTAGTAATAAAAAGTAGCATTAGTTATTCATTCTTCTTCCTGCTCTTTATTCTTCTTCCTCCTCGCTGACAGCACTTCTCACTGACCGGGGGGGGGGGGGGGGGGGAGGAGGGAGGAGGAGGAGGAGGAGCAGTGTGATTCATGTTAAAGAAGTGTTCTTACTTCCTCCCTCTGTGACATCCAGCTATCGAGCCGTTACCTGGTGGCTTTTACCTGTGTGTGAGAATGATGATGAGAAGGAGGAGGAGGAGGAGGAGGAGGAGGAAGGTGGGGGGGATTGACAGGCTTTTAAAAAGCAAACATTTCGTGGTCCTGATCTCAGTGCTCCAACTTGGCAGCCACACACGGCACTCATCTGGAGGTCTGTTTGTTAGCAGAGGAGGAGGAGGGGGGGGAGAGGAGGAGGATGGGGAGGGGGAGATGGGGGGTATCTTAAAGAAACAGGTCGTGAAATGAAGGGACTGTGAATAATTGCTTTTTTCATCCCCGGCTTTACGGAACAAATTGAATATCCGGTGCGCTGGATGAAAGTCTCTGTTTAGGAGACACGAGCAGAGAGGAGGAGGAGGAGGAGGAGGAGAAGAGGAGCGCTACCCGGTGCACCGCTCCTCTTCTCTTCCTCCACTCCTCTTCTACTCCTTTACTCATCCGCTCCTCCTCTAGTCCTCTTCCACTCCTCCTCTGCTCCTCCACTACTCCTCCTCCACTCCTCTTCAGCTCCTCTGCTCCTCCTCTACTCTTCTTCAGCTCCTCCACTACTCCTCCACCACTCCTCTTCTCCTCCACCACTCATCCACTCCTCTTCTACTCCTTTACTCCTCCGCTCCTCTTCTAGTCCTCTTCCACTCCTCCTCTGCTCCTCCACTACTCCTCCACCACTCTTCTCCTCCACCACTCATCCACTCCTCCTCCACTCCTCTGCTCATCTTCCGCTCCTTCCTCCACCGCTCCTCTGCTCCTCCCCTCCTCCGTCAGTCGTACTCATTGATTCCAGAGGGCTGATTACTTCTGACTTTTTACTTGTTACTGCACTCGAAGCCTGCCGGGCGGACATTATTATTATTATCGTTATTATTATTATTATTCCGGCACCTCCTCGTCCGTCGCTCTGATTAATTTAGTAAATTGAAGTTCTGTTATTCAGTTTATAAACCGTGCTCTGCATAAACAAACGGACCAGAGGCTCGACTCCCTCCAGTATGTCTCTCCACTGTCAGCTGTTTTTATTTCATCAATAATCAGACTGAGAGGAAGGAGGCAGAGAGGAGGGAGGGGAGGGAGGGAGAGAGAGAGAAAATTGCAAATGAGAACTCTGTAACGAGGATCTGGCCCTGAGAACACAGATTATGTTCCGCTTTGTTTCTAGTCGCCAGCGCGGCGTCTTCTGTGGCTTTGGACTCATAGCTATTACCTCCCCCCCTCTCTCTCTCCCTCTCCCCCCCCCCCTCCCTCCCCATCACTATTTCCTGTCTCCTGTCAACGGGAAATGGCCCCATTTCAGTTCGTCATCTTCCTTCAATTTCTTTTTATTATTATATATACACTAATAATGGCGGCGGGGGGAGCAGTCATGTCACATCTGTCCGTCTGCTCTGAGGAGAGTTTAATGGCGGAGCCGGACCAGCGTTTGTGATTGTCAATAAAAAATAGATGGCGTTTGAAGTGCTTCTTCTTTTGGTTTCTCTCATTCCCGCTGATGGCGTTGACGATGTGGACGTATCTGCATGTAATTGCACGACCGGTGCGCCACCTCCTCGTAAACGTGCCAGTGCTCGCCTCCTATTCTGCAGCTTCGGGCTAACGGCATTATAATATCTCTCATCTGCTCAGGAGGAATATAATGTGCTGTCTTCTATTTAAAGAGTACAAAATGAATGGAACATGCAAACGGGCATATTCAAGTAGCTATGAAATGTAACATTTGAGAGTAATGATTTATTTCGGATTGGTTAACTTTAGTATTGCCTCTTGGATGAAACGAGTGCATCTATATAATATATATTTATTAAAGAATGTATATATATATTTATTTTTATTATATATATTTATAATATATATATATATTATATATAAATGTATTATACATATTTATATATATTTATTACATATATATATATATGTATTATATATATATATATATTTACTATATATATTTATGATATATATATATTATAAATCTATTTATAATCTATTTCTTATATTTATATATTTATATTTATTATATATTTATATTTAATATATATATTTATATATTTATTATTATTTGGTTTGAGATGTCTTAACATTTTTCAGAAACGCGCAGACTAGTTTTGATGAAATATCTCTATTGTAAGCTCAGCTCGTGGTTGTTTTTCCTCACGTTGCTCGAGATCCGTCGTCTGTTCGTACTAATCGAATAACTTTGATAACTTCTGTAGTTTTGTCGACTCTTTGTAGAAAACACGACGTCTCAGCGGCTTCAGTGCTGAAGGCGTGTCCGGTGTTTCCAGGACCGCGTCTTAAATGCTTAGTCGGCATGTTGCTCTTTTTCAACACGCTATACACACACACACACACACACACACACTGCATGTGTAAAGGACATCAAATCGATTAACCTTTATTTCCCTGGAGCTCCTCCCCCGGTGCAGCCACAGCGGGTCGATGAACTAGTCCTTTACGAACCCCTCGACCAAACACGTGAACTATTTCTGTGTTATTCTTTTTACCTTTTTGCTTTTTGCCATCAGTGCATTTATTTAAAAAGCTTCAGGTCATTTTGCAGAGGTGTGTGTGTGGGTGGTGTTTGTGTTTCCTCCATCCTTTTTATTCCCTTGGATATTATCAGATCCGTTTTTATAAAATATTATATTCATTCCTCGAAGCCTACTTACCAAACATTGTATTCCTCTCATGCATATCTCCTTTTAGTGAATATAATCTGTATTATTTATGAACTTTTCTCTCTCCTTCAGGAGTAAAGTTGGCCGTATCATCTTTTTTTAAGCTCCTCATTATTCCCACCGTGACCTTGAGTGGAATACAGTTGACATTTTTTTTGTATTCTCGCTGATTCGGCCAAAAGCCAGAAAATAGAGTTGCATTATGCCGTCAGTTAATCTGGTTACCTCCAGAATGGTAAAGATTAACAATAAAGAGCTTTTAAATAGTTTAAGTTATATTAACTGTGAGTGTTTAAAAAAAGACCTAATGTAAACAAATAAATCTTGGGTTGCTTAGTTTTTATTATCTATGATTTAAGACGCCGAGCTTTTTACAGTTGAAAGATAAACTTCCAGCGTGGCTTCCTGTTCTGTCGTCGGGCAGAACGTGGATTTAAGAATTGTTTATTAAAGAGGCGACCACGTTATGACCTGGCCCTGTATTGATTCACCACGACTCCTTTTATTGATCTCTGCACCGGAGGGAACACACTTCTTATGCCTCGGTTATTTGTTTATATCTATCTTTCTTATTTTTATGCACTTTGTCCCGACGGCGTCTCACACGGGTCGTTGGTTGCTAGGTAAATTTACTATTTCCAAAAGTTTATTCATGCATTGAATCACATCTTGGGAAAGTAAAGACTACCATTAAAGAATGATGAGCATTGTATGTGTGTGTGTGTATATATATATATATATTACATTACATTACCTGTGTGACCGAGCGCTCTACATCATTTGCAACTTCTTCATTTCATTTTAAATTTGTTCTCTCCAGCAAATCCCCATCCTCTCTCTCTCTCTCTCTCTCTCTCTCTTCCCAGATTAATAAAGGCATTCGTAGTAACGAGCAGAGCCGAATCATTTATAATGCATTATTTTATAGAGGGAAAAAGAAAGGAGGTAAAGGGAAGGAGGGAAGATGGGAAGGAGGGAGTGAAGGGGGGAGGGAAGGAGGGAGGGAAGGAGGGAGGGAAGGAGTGAAGGAGGGAGTGAATCGTTCTCTGGGAGGAAGAGTTTTGTGTCCCTGGCGACGCTGTGAGGCTTCAAATGCTCCTGGTTCCCCCTCATTTACTACTGAGGATGACACACACACGCTTTCACACACACACACACACGCTCACACACACACACACTCTCTCTCTCTCAGTGATCAGACAGATGTGTTGTGGTTGTTTCTTCATCTATCGTTAAAAGCTTTTTAAATCGTGTAATGTTCCCGATGTTTAGAGACGGTTAGACGTGAGGATTAACCCCCGGTATTAATTAGTCGTTGTGCTGCAATGCATCCTGGGAGTTAAAACACTGTTAATCTGCTCTGTGCTGGGACGCCGATCCGCCTCCCTTTGTGGTCCTAAACATCTGGGATAGAGATGTGAGTAAAGAAAAGGATGTGAGTCAAGGGAGGGGAGTGTTTACGGGGGAGGTGGGGGGGGGAGGGGTTTAGGGGGAGGGGTTAAATGATCCATGTCAGTCGTCGTCTTTAACGCAGGGGATTACTGCCCTATTGTGTGTCCAGCGAGCTCAATCACTGAGCCTGTGTTACACACAGACACACACACACACACACACACACACACACACACACACACACACACACACACACACCCACATACACACACACACACACACCCTGATCAAGCTGACAGGCAGGGGGGAGTACAACGCCGCAATCAACTAGCCAACAGTGAGGAGGAGAGTACAACTAAGAGACGCTATAAAGGGAGGAACATGTTACAAGAGGAGGAGGAGGAGGAGAAGAAGAAGCATAAGCGGAGGAAGAGGAGAAGCATGAGGAGGAGGAGAAAAAGCATTGGAGGAGGAGAAGCATAAGAGAAGTAGAGACGCTATAAAGGGAGGAACATGTTACAAGAGGAGGAGGAGGAGAAGAAGAAGCATAAGAGGAGGAAGAGGAGAAGCATGAGGAGGAGGAGAAGCATAAGAGAAGTATGAGGAGGAGGAGGAGAAGTGTGATGATGAGAAGGAGTAGGAGGAGAAGAAGCATAGGAGGAGGAGAAGCAGGAGAAAAGTATAAGAGGAGGAGGAGGAGAAGTGTTGGTGGAGGCAGAGGTGAGGAGAGCCTCCTATAAAGCATTAAAGAGCAGGTGAGACATTGAACTATGAAATGCACTTAAAGGGGGAGACGGTGAAAGGAGGTGAAGACGAGTCTCATTATTCCACGCATGTGAGATGTCATCATGCTAATTAAAGCCGCTCAGTCCGGGTTGTTAAGAATAGACACGAAAAACTCCTTCAGTCAGAGCAGAGCCTCCTCTTTCTGAGGAGAATCCAACACGCCCGATGATGATGATGATGATGATGATCATGATGATGATGATGATGCTGGTCCCCGTCAGTTCTCCGTGTTCTCGTGCCCCGTTTTTCTTTGTCGAGGGATCGGAGGTGTTTTACCTGTCGCTCCGCCGGAGGACGTTATGTACAGGTGTGATTGTCCTGAAGGTTTCATCTGCTCCTTCACCTGAGATGCTGCTCAGGCTCTCCAGTCCACAGCCAAGAGCCACATATATATATATATATTTATATATATTTTTTATTTTTATATATATTTTTTTTATATTTTTATTCATATACACTACCGTTCAAAAGTTTGGGATCACCCAGACAATTTCGAGTTTTCCATGAAAACTCACACTTTTATTTATCAAATGAGTTGCAAAATGTATAGAAAATATAGTCAAGACATTGACAAGGTTAGAAATAATGATTTGTATTTGAAGTATTAATTTTTTTCTTCAAACTTTGCTTTCGTCAAAGAATGCTCCTTTTGCAGCAATTACAGCATTGCAGACCTTTGGCATTCTAGCTGTTAATTTGTTGAGGTAATCTGTTGAAATGTCACCCCACGCTTCCTGAAGCACCACAAGTTGGATTGGCTTGATGGGCACTTCTTGCGGACCATACGGTCAAGCTGCTCCCACAACAGCTCAATGGTTGAGATCTGGTGACTGTGCTGGCCACTCCATTTCAGACAGCATACCAGCTGCCTGCTTCTTCCCTCAATAGTTCTTGCACAATGTGGAGGTGTGCTTTGGGTCATTGTCCTGTTGGAGGAGGAAATTGGCTCCAATCAAGCGCTGCCCACAGGGTATGGCATGGCATTGCAAAATGGAGTGATAGCCTTCCTTATTTAAAATCCCTTTTACCTGGTACAAATGTCCCACTTTCCCAGCACCAAAGCAGCCCCAGACCATCACATGACCTCCACCATGCTTGACAGATGGTGTCAGGCACTCTTCCAGCATCTTTTCACCTGTTCTGCGTCTCACAAATGTTCTTCTGTGTGATCCGAACACCTCAAACTTGGATTCATCTGTCCAGAACACCTTTTTCCAATCTTCCTCTGTCCAATGCCTGTGTTCTTTTGCCCATACCAATCTTTTCTATTTCTAGGCCAGTCTCAGATATGGCTTTATCTTTGCCACTCTGCCTAGAAGGCCAGCATCCCGGAGTCGCCTCTTCACTGTCGATGTTGACACTGGCGTTTTGCGGGTACCATTTAAAGAAGCTGCCAGTTGAGGACCTGTGAGGCGTCTATTTCTCAAACGAGACTCTAATGTACTTGTCTTCTTGCTGAGTTGTGCACCGGGGCCTCCCACTTCTCTTTCTGCTCTGGTTAGAGCCCGTTGGTGCTGTTCTCTGAAGGGAGTAGTACACACCGCTGTAGGACATTTTCAGTTTCTTTGCAATTTCTCGCATGGAATAGCCTTCATTTCTAAGAACAAGAATAGACTGGCGAGTTTCACAGGAAACTTCTTTTTTTCTGGCCATTTTGAGAGTCTTATCGAACCCACAAATGTGATGCTCCAGATAATCAACTAGCTCAAATGAAGGCCAGTTGTATAGCTTATATCTCCAGCATAACTGTTTTCAGCTGTGCTAACATAATTGCACAAGGGTTTTCTAATCAGATATTAGTCTTCTAGGCGATTAGCAAACACAATGTACCATTAGAACACTGGAGTGATAGTTGATGGAAATGGGCCTGTATACACCTCTGGAGATATTTCATTAGAAACCAGACGTTTCCACCTAGAATAGTCATTTACCACATTAACAATGTATAGTGTGTATTTCTGATTGATTTAATGTTATCTTCATTGAAAAAAACAATGCTTTTCTTTGAAAAATAAGGACATTTCTAAGTTGTCCCAAACTTTTGAACGGTAGTGTATATATATATAAATATCTTTTTAAAATATTTATATATATATATATTTTATATAATATATATATTTTATATATTTGTGTATATATATATTTTTCTTTTTTCATATTAATTTATATATATATATATATTAATTTTTTTATAATTATCTTTCTCCGCTCAACATTTCCGATCGTAAATTAAATGTGTTGGAGTTCGATGTGTTTTAATAAAAGAATAAGTTGCGCAACGGTGACCCCAATCCGGCGCCGGCGGTCCCCGGAGGCTCTCGGTCACCCGTCATCTTCGCCGATGTTCTCGTCTCCCTCTTTTTTTTTGCTTTCGGATTTTAAGGAATTTGTTTTGAAAGTTTCCCAATTTTCCCCCCCGTTTTTTCTCTTTCTCCGCTCATTTACTTTATTATTTTTTTTAAACTGGTAAATCTGCCGTTTCTAAATCTCCGATTCGTTCAGAACATTAACGACGGTAAAAACACGCGTTGGGAATAAACGGTCCGATCCCGTAACGGGCGTCTCGCTCGCTTTGTAATGCGTTTCAATGAAAGACGAGTTGCGCAACAGCAACCCAAATCTGGCAGAGAGCCGTCGTCTTCACCGCCGCGGTAGTTCTCCTCGTGTTTTTTTTATTTTTATCTCGCATTTTTGGGAAATTAGTTTTGAAAGTTTCCCAATTTTTCCCAATTTTTTTTTTTCAACGGGGGACGGAACTGTCCCGGTGAAACTAAATATAAAACGGTGACAACGTGCCAACAGACTGAAGTGTTTCCTCTCGATTTTCTACGTGTTTTGTTGCCGTGGCGACGTCGGCGGTTTCCTTTTAATCGAGACGAACGTTATGTCATTCTTTATATCGTTTTTCTCCCGCCGCAATTACGGCTGCCGAGCGGCTCTGACAAACATCCAGGTTTTATTAATCCTGACATTGCCTCGCCGCTTGTGTGTGGTCACACACACACACACACACACACGGACTGCCAGTTGCTATCTATTTGCCTTGCGTCGATGATGGTAACTTTAATTATTGTGCCGTCGCAGTCTCAGTGTGTGCATTCTGATGAGCACACACACACACACACTCACACACACACACAGAGGGGCTTTTGGTCTCGGGCAAACTGTGAGAAACGGGTCAATTAAAAGGGGCTCCGGCTGTCCAGAATGTTTTAATTAAAGTCGCGGTGACGTGTAAACCGGCTCCTCGTTATGATTAGCCTGAATTAGCCGTCACTCTGATCCTAATTGCTTTTCGAAGAGAGCTGACCTCGGCCCGCTCGCCGTTTATTATCGCCGCCTCGTACCAGTTTCTGATATTCTGATTATTGTGATTATTTTTAATGTGTGTGTGTGTGCCCCCCCCCTCGAAGGCTCTCCTGGACACGGTGGTGAAGAAGAGCGACGGCTACAGCGTGGAGCAGCTGGAGCGGCTCTACTCGCTGCTCAGCCAGAGCATCTACCGACACCGCCGCGACTACGACAAGACGCGGCTACTGGAGGTGAGGAAGGAAACAATACCCCAGATAATCAGAGGGAAATAATCGAACGGCTTGCAAAGAGAAAACATTTTTTGAGGCGTTGAGGCGATGGAGTTTCTCAGCGCGAGCTCGCAGTGCCTACATATACCAGAATGCATTGGGGCACACACTTCTGACGCCTGTAACCGTCTCTCCCCGTCGCATTTCTCGTATACTGTGGGTCTAAATATGTCATAAAAAGACCGTAATATATATATACATATATATGTATATTTATATATATAAATATATTTTTATATATAAATATATATGTATATATTAATATATACATAAGTATATATATTTATATATATAAATATATATGTGTATATTTATATATATAAATATATGTTTTATATATATAAATATATATATATTTATGATATGTTTAGACTGTTTACTGTAGGTCTAAACATGTCATAAAAAGACCATAATTTATATATATATATGTGTATATGTTATGTGTTAAAAATAAATGTCCGTATAGTGTGCCGGTAAAATAAATGATAAAGAATGTACGCTGTTGAAATGTCATAAAAGGTTAAAGAACGTCTGCAATTAAATGTTCCTCCAAGGAGATGTTAGGTTACGAGGTCAGAGGTCAGAGGGACGCCATGAATTACATCACTAAGAGAAGTAATACTTGGACGTGGGGACTCGCTCCCGTCTCAGAGGCTCGTTCCTAAACTCTCCTGATGACGGGTTCCACGCAGGAGAAGAAAGCCGCCGTGTATTTTCCCAGAATCCCATCTGGCGGTCCGCCGCCGGATGTCAAAGCAGACAGCGGCGCCAGGAATGGCGGCGTCCTCCTCGGCGCCGGTAGCCAGACCTGGCTGTCGGGGAGAGAGAGCGGTCAGCCAGGTGGTGGAGGGGGAGAGGGGGAGGGGCTAGTGGGTGGGTGGTGGGGGGGGGAGGGGGGGCACGTCTGGGTTCATCTCACAATGCCGCCCTAAATTGGTGTTTCCAGAGCAGAAATGTCAGCTTTCGTTTTGCCTGCAGCTCGACTCGCCGGCAGGTCGTCTCCTTGTCCCCCCTCCCTCCTCCCTCCTCCCCCCCACACACACACACACAAATAAACATGCACCCGTACACCCCCGTCCGCGTGCTCGATGCTCGCTGTAGAAGCTGAAGCCCGTTCCCACTTAATGTTGCAGCGCTGCTGGTTTCTGCGGCGTGGAGACATTTGTCTCCCTCGCCCCCCCCCCCCCATAAGAGCTGACCTTTCAGCAGATGGAGTGGACTACTCCCTCATTCCAGTTAAAGCCAGAGGGACCGTCTCTGTACACAACAACATGCTGACCGTGTTCCCACAGACCCATAATGCAACGGGGGGGGGGGGGGGCGGAGCCTCAGATGGCAATTTAAGAGCCGTTGACCTTTTTTAACCCGAATGTGCTCGTAGTTCTCAACTGATCTTCATATTTATATATATATGTACATATTTATATATACATATTTATATATAGATTTTTATATATAAATGAATACATTTGTATACATATTTTTTTTAAATATTTATATATATTATCTATCATAAAATATATATTTTTAAATCCCAAAAGTCCAACTCAAAGTAAAACAATATTTAATTTAGTATTAATACAAGGCAACAAATTATTACCTTCGCATTGAAAATGCCGGAAGGTTATGTTTTGATCGCCGTGTATTTATTTATTTATTTATTTGTATGCGTGTTATTCAAAAACTCAAAAAGTATTGAACCGAATCGCATGCAATTTGGTGGGATGATTGTTTATTATCCGGGGACCAGTTGATTAGATTTTGGGATAGATCGGGTCAAAGGTCATGAACAGGTCAAATCTTCTTGAATCACGTGGAATTTGGTGGGATGATTAGTTATTATCCGGGGACCATTTGATTAGATTTTGGGATCAATCGGGTCAAAGGTAAAGGTCATGGAAAGGTCAACATCTTTTTTTTACCATAGCACGATACATTTTTGTCCAATTGGCATGCAACTAATGCCAAAATGTTCATAATTCAATGCCCAATCTTGTGATATGCGAAGGTATGCGCTCTACCGAGTGCCCATTCTAGTTCTAAATGTTTTCGGGAGATTCAACTGTGTAAAAACATTTTTTTACTGTAAAGTTTTATTTATTTATTTTAACTTTCTCGTGGCGCCGTCGGCCGCGAGGAACGAACGCCGTCGTCACGACGACAAGAATCCGCCCCGCGTTGCATCATCACGCCCACAGCTGCCGTTTGTTGTGGGAGATCTACGAGTTTCACTGAGACGGACGCTTCATGCACAGCGTTGGTTGAGACTAAGCAATGTGTGTGTGTGTGTGTGTGTGTGTGTGTGTTTTACATTGTGTGTGTGTGTGTGTCTGTGCAGGAGATGGAGGGGAGAATCCAGCATTTTGATACATTCCTGTGAGACGGAGAGAAAACCTCATCAGGTAGATCCTGAACATCCTGGGACCACAAAGAAACACACCGAGAGAAGAGGAGGAGCCACACACACACACACACACACACACACACACACACACAACGAGGACGACGTTGAGGACAAGAGACATTCAATGGTGCTTATCGTCTCAGGAAACCTGGATCCCAGACCCAGACCCTTTCTACACGAGCCAACCTCTCCTGGAGGTGTGTCAGTCACACACACACACACACACACACACACACACACACACACACACACCAACTGTGACGGGCAACCCTGGTGCTATCCTAACGTTCATCCGTGCTGCTCTTGGGACTCCTTACTTAACGGGGATGACTTGCAAAACCAACAGATCGGGTGATGTCATATCGCAACCTGCCCCCCCCCCCACGGAGCAGGCTGTGCACACACACACACACACACACACACACCCTCTGACACTTGGGCATGCATGTATTTTCTACAAACTCACACACTCGCTCGCCCAGATCCTCACCAGCAGAAGTGTGAATGTGGAGTGCGAGGGCGGTTTTTAATGTGTGTGTGTCCCCCCCACACACACACACACACACAAGTGGAGCGCTTCCTTCATCACAGGCCAGTTGTTCGCCGCCGCCATCTTTCTGCCATTACTTACTCATTAATTGAATATGTGAGCCGCCGTCAGACCCTCAGCCAGAACAACAGTTTACAGAGAGGTTTCCAGATCCGCTTTAAGCACAGCAGCAGGAGGAGGAGCAGGAGGAGGAGGAGAAGCCATTACGCCCCCCTAACCCCCACCTCCTCCTCCTCCTCTTCCCTCGTCCGACTCACACACTTCTCTCGCGGGTTCTAAGCGCTCTGAGGAACCGGACGCGTGTGAATTAAAAGCCGTCTGGAGTTTGCACTGCCCGGCGTGTGCCTTATTAAAAAAAGACAACTTTAAGAAAAACTCAAACTGATATATTATCTTATATTATTACCTTTTTAAAATGATTTACTACGTGTGATAATGAGCCGGCTCCGAGTGACGTGGGGTCTGAACCTCTGAGGTCGCGGTGACCTTCAGGGGGGATAACTAAATGTATTTCAATGCCATTCGTCTCCACAAGGAAACAAATTGACTTTAAAAACCCGAAAACGAGCCTCAGCTCAGGAGGACACGCCCCGAGCACTTGAATCTTTTTCTTTATTCGATATTTAAATGTCTTCACGAGAATAAAATCAAAGCCCAGACTTGGTCCACGCCAGCGATTACTTTACGTGTTTCCATATGCAAAAATACATCCGAATAATTGTGACGCCACTCTATTCTGGTTCTACTCGACGGTCCTAACGGTTATTTTGTGTATTTGATTATTAATTTCGACACTTTTTTGGGGTATAAGTGGAGATCTTTAGCGTGTGAATCCGTAATGAACAACGCCGTTCAGGCAGCGCCCGTCACCAAGTGGGTCAGCATTACATCAGTTCCTTTTTATTTGTGTTGTTCCTCTCGTGTTTGTGTGTGTGTGTGTGTTCGTGTATGTACCGACTTTATGGATTTATTACATCAGTTTTTCTCGACGCCAGACGCATCTCGGTGCAGGCTTCAGGAGGCCCGCCCCCTTTTCTTCTTTCCCTCCTCGGTCCAGGCTGCAGGAGGCCCCGCCCCCTTTTCTTTCCCTCCTTGGTCCAGGATGCAGGAGGCCACACCCTCTTTTATTTCCCTCCCTCCTGTCCAGCCCGCAGGAGGCCCCGCCCCCTTTTCTTCCCCTCGTCGGTGCTCCTTCACCTCCTTCTGCCTTTCATTCCTCCAGGCGACAAACAAACACAAAGAGACCGATATGCAAAGCGACGGCTCCGCTCTGGCACGAGAAAAACCAAACGCTACCTCAGCTTAATTTATTTTAAAATCTGTTTACTGGGTAGAAATAAATAATAAAACGGCTGACAGTATTCTCTTATCCTGAAGCGCTGTTGCATCATCAGAACCCGACGGTACCGGAGCAGTGAGGAGTTCTGCATGTGAGCCACAAACTTTATACTTTCTCTTAATTCATAAGTACATCCTTAATGTCGCCCCTCCCTCCTTTCCCGCCACTATTTTAAAATTAAGCATTATTTTTTCTGTGCAGATTGTCATCTCATGATTCAGATTATTTATTATTAAACGCTTTTCTTTCTTTTTTTACACCTTAAGTCGTCTTTTTGTATGTAACAATCGGGAAGCGTTTTTAACAATGTGGCTGAATAGCGGGTTTATTTTGGAGTGTGTGTGTGTGTGTGGGGTGGGGGGGTTACAGGTCTCTCAGGTTCAACACATGTTCAACTTGTTTGTATTTATTTCATTTGTTGTTTTCTTTGAGGCGAACTGGAAGACATTTGTTCGTTTTCTGCCAAAAAGAGTTTTTAATGAATTTAGTAAACAAAAAAATATGGGTAGTTAAATGTCATACATTGCGATCTTCCTTTTCTTATTATAAAAAAAAAAATTGTAGCCAGTTTGGACTAACAACCAATTTTTGTCTGGTAGTTGAGACTACTTAGGGTTCAAACGCTCGTTCCGTCTCCAGGTTTCACTTTAGGAGACTTTTCCCTTAGTTTGTGACTTTTAAACTCACCTGTTCAACCTGTTATTACTTTCGTGTAAGTTATATTATTTTAAATGAAACATTTTACTGTATTTCTCAAATAAAACTGCTGTGATATACTTGAATAAAAAGGTGCAAACTGTATATATTTTGTATGGCGTTGATTTTTTTTCCGCAGAATAAAATAATCCTCACCTGTAGTTTCATATTATTTACCTGTTGGGTTAAAAATACATATCGGAATACTTATATAATTCATTCAAACAGTGTAGAGGTGTCAAATCCGGTCCGCCACGTCGTTTTACGTGACACGCGATCTCCTTTTCGTAAAGAAATTTAAGAAAAATATCCCATGCTTTTATTTTGAAGGGTTCAAATTAAATGGATTTAAGTTCTTATATTGGAGACATTTTCTTCTGTACAATATTTCTACACTCAAATAAACAACCAAATTATTTAACAATATGTTCGAGTAGTTTATACGTTACATGTTTCAGGTACGCTGGCCCTTTAAGAGGCGGCCATGATGCTGGTTTGACCCACCTGGTGGAGAAAGAAAGACGCCACACGTGCTCATGTTCTGGTATATGTATTAGGTTTCAGTAATAATTGGTAATTTCTCCTTCTTGGGGTACAGATTTACAGACATACCATTTTTAAATCCAACCTAGCAGTTTTTTGTTTTTCTAAAAACATTTATACAGAATTGCCTTCAGGTTTTTTTAAAATATACATATTTCCTTCCTGTATTTACAGAATAAACCCCCAAAATTTATTTTTAAAGGGTTTGCAATGAAACATTGTATAAAACATAAAAGAGAGAGGGAGGAAACCGGATGAGAGACGACAGGAAACAGCCGACAGGTGAGCTTTGTGCTTTGGGTCCCGACTAACATCTGATCAGAGGTCAGTGGGAGGAGTCTCTCTCTCTCTCAATGTGGTGCTCTCTCGCCCCAGAGAGCAAGAATCAAAGGGAAAGAAAAACACAAACGAGCCACTCGTCCTCCGGATGAAACGTCTGGAACAAAGTTCATCCTCTTCTTCTTTAACCTGGACAGACGGGTTCAAGGAACGCAGAGGTCTTCATCGGCTCAGAGAGAGAGGTAGAAGAAAGAGAAAGAAGGAAAGAGGTAGGAGTGAGAAAAAAGAGCGAGAAGAGGGAGAAGAGAGTGGGAGATGTAGAAAGGGAGAGAGAGCGGTAGGAATGAGGGAGAAGAGAGGGAGAGGTAGAAAAAAGAAAGGTAGAAGGGAGACAAAGAAGGAAAGAGGTAGAAGGGAGAGATGTAGGAGAGAAGAGAGCGGGAGGGAGAAGAGCGGTAGAAGAGAGAGAAAGAAGGAAAGAGGTAGAAGGGAGAGTGGTAGGAGAGAGAAGAGAGCAGGAGAGAGAGGGAACACGCCTGGTGGAAGTCTTTCCTTCACTTCCTGTGAAGCCACTAACCCCAAAAAATAATAGTTTACCACAAACAAACTAATGAATGAACGATGAACACCTGGAAGTAAACTCTCCAAAAAAAGACAAACATCTGGATCTGTTTCCGAGGGGAGTAAATGTCACCTGACGCGAGGAGGTGAGGTCACCTGACACGAGGAGGTGAGGTCACCTGACGCGAGGAGGTGAGGTCACCTGACGCGAGGAGGTGAGGTCACCTGACACGAGGAGGTGAGGTCACCTGACACAAGGTCACCTGACGCGAGGTGAGGTCACCTGACGCGAGGAGGTGAGGTCACCTGACACGAGGAGGTGAGGTCACCTGACACAAGGTCACCTGACACGAGGAGGTGAGGTCACCTGACACGAGGTCACCTGACGCGAGGAGGTGAGGTCACCTGACACGAGGAGGTGAGGTCACCTGACACAAGGTCACCTGACGCGAGGAGGTGAGGTCACCTGACACGAGGAGGTGAGGTCACCTGACACGAGGAGGTGAGGTCACCTGACACGAGGAGGTGAGGTCACCTGACACGAGGTCACCTGACGCGAGGAGGTGAGGTCACCTGACACGAGGAGGTGAGGTCACCTGACACGAGGTCACCTGACGCGAGGAGGTGAGGTCACCTGACACGAGGAGGTGAGGTCACCTGACGCGAGGAGGTGAGGTCACCTGACACAAGGTCACCTGACGAGGAGGTGAGGTCACCTGACACGAGGTCACCTGACACGAGGAGGTGAGGTCACCTGACACGAGGTCACCTGACGCGAGGAGGTGAGGTCACCTGACACAAGGTCACCTGACACGAGGAGGTGAGGTCACCTGACGCGAGGAGGTGAGGTCACCTGACACGAGGTCACCTGACGCGAGGAGGTGAGGTCACCTGACACAAGGTCACCTGACGCGAGGAGGTGAGGTCACCTGACACGAGGAGGTGAGAGGTCACCTGACGAGTACATTCTACACGGGGCTTTTTTGTTGTTGTTGTTGTTATTGTTCCTGGGAGGCGGGACGAGTACCGAGTGGATGGATGCCGGTGTAAAAAAAAAGTCCAGAGGTCAACGCCACGCCGCGTGTCCGGGGTCCAGAGGCTCCGCCCCCTCAGCCGCTCTGAATGTACTTCTTGATGACCACGCAGCCGTGCCTGAACAGCGGGCAGGGCAGCGACTGCAGCAGCGTCCACGTGTTGGCGCAGGGGTCAAAGGTCTCCATGTTGCCGAGCGCCGGGCCCTCGCTGCTCACGATGCCCCCGGTGGCGAAGATCTTCCCGTCCACGATCGCGGCGCTGCGGAAGGAGGCGCGGAAGGAGGCGCAGGTTAGATTTTATAAAGTTAGAAAAAAAGCTAAACAATTAACTCTAATTGATTGATTGTGAGAGGAGTCGCCCCCTGGTGGTCAGGAGAGAATGCAGCTTTAGACTTCTATACAACCAGAGGAGTCGCCCCCTGGTGGTCAGGAGAATTGAGCTTTCTATACAACCAGAGTCGCCCCCTGGTGGTCAGGAGAGAGAATGCAGCTTTAACACATGAAGCATAGACTTCTATACAACCAGAGGAGTCGCCCCCTGGTGGTCAGAAGAGAGAATGCAGCTTTAACACGTGAAGCATAGACTTCTATACAACCAGAGGAGTCGACTACTGCAGAAAAAGCAGGTTTGACGTCGGTCTAAAAGTAGTTTTTATAATTTATTTTTACATATTAATATATTTAACTGCTCATTATCTTTCAGATCTTCCAAAGTCCCGACCGCCCTGAACAAGTGAAATAATAAAGAGAGATAATAATAGTCATGAAGGTCATGAGGTCATCGACCTCATGTCATCACATAGAGACACAACCTGCATACGATGACTAACTTTTAATATCATGGCTACTTTGTGTGGCAGAAGGGGGGAACACACGCACACACACACACACACACACACGCACACACACACACACACACACACACACACACACACACCTTGGGGGTGAGAGGGAGAGAACACCAATGTGTCTCCACAAATGTTTCCATTGGATGAGAAACAGAAAGTTTGAGTTCAGAACGGATTAAAACTTTGATCTGTAAGAAGATTAAAGATTTAGTTCTGCTATCGAGGTGAGGAACGACTACACACACACACACGCACACACACACACACACGCAAACACACACACATGCACACACACGCACAAACTCAGACGCAATGTAACAGATTATTACATAGTCTAAATCTAGTCAGAGAAAACAACACAGATGATCCCAAAATGGAATATTATATCTCTCCATCTCTCTCCCTCTTTCACTCTCTCTCTCTTCCTCTCGCCCTCCCTCCCTCTCTCCCTCACCTGCAGAACTGTCGGGAGTGGTTCATGTGGGGCCCGGCCTTGATGTTCCCCTTGTCCGGGTCGTAGATGGTGGTGGCTCGAGCGTATGCTCCCCCCAGGATGAAGATCAGACCATTTAGACTCACCGCGGGGGCGTATTTATTATCTGTGAGAGAGAGAGAGAGAGAGAGAGAGAGAGGGAGAGAGAAAAGAAGACATTTCTATTCAGTGGCATCAATTTGTTTCTTTGTGTTCTCTTTGTCCTCCAGAAACATCACAAAACTCTTTACAGACGACCTCAAGATGCTTCAGGGACAAATATATGGACATATAAATATATGTACTGTATATATATAAATATATATATATGTACTGTATATATATATATATGTACTGTATATATGTACTGTATATAAATATATATATATATGTACTGTATATATATATATATATATATATATATATATATATATATGTACTGTATATAAATATCTATATATATATGTACTGTATATATATATATATATGTATACATGTGTATATAAATATATTATTGTATATGTACTGTATATATATATATATATATATATATGTACTGTATATATATATATGTACTGTATATATATATGTACTGTATATAAATATATATATATGTACTGTATATATATATATGTACTGTATATATATAAATATATATATATGTACTGTATATATATATATATATATATATATATTTGGAGACAAAGGAGATGAAGGGCGTCTCGATGGAGTATTATTTTTGGCATGAGGAATATTATTTTTCTGCAAGAGAGAGAGAAAGTCCTGATAAGTGTTTGTGAAACCCATTTGCAGTTCATGCGGGAGCTGGTCCATGCAGAGAAGAAAACACACACACACACACACACAC
Organism: Pseudoliparis swirei; assembly: GCF_029220125.1. NCBI lineage: Eukaryota > Metazoa > Chordata > Actinopteri > Perciformes > Liparidae > Pseudoliparis > Pseudoliparis swirei. Next base: position 3,729,342 of record NC_079399.1, read on the forward strand.
ACACACGCGCACACACACGCACACACGACTGTATTTGTGTCAGTCGATAAGACAGTGCCGAGAGATGGCGAGAGAGAGAGGGAGAGTGAGAGAGAGATGGAGAGATTAGAGAGGGAGAGAGTGATGGAGGGAGGCGGAGGTGGAGGCTGGATGGAGCAGCTCCCCACCGTCTCACTAAAATCATCCTCAATTTCACTGGAGGCAGTAAAGCCGCCGGCTCGTCTGCCGCCTGACGGATGACGGCCTGTCCGTCCACGCCTCGCCGGAATAAGAAGAAACACACACACACACACACGCACGCACACACATGTGGGGAGTAGCACAGCCGGCTCGTTACGCAATACATAATACAGCTTGTACCTGGGTTATGTACAGTTGATATGAGGTAAGCAGAGGCTGTGTGTGTGTGTGTGTGTGTGTGTGTCTCCTCTCCTTCCTCGTCTACCAGCTGCTCTCTGAGCCCCGTCAGCCCCACGCTGCTCTCACCGCGAACACCTCGCGTTACATAACCAGAACTCGGCTCACAGCTGTAAGACCGAAGCCCCTGGTGGCCGAGCGAGGAAGTGTTTTCGGGGAGAAACTTTAATGGTGAACACAGCTTGAATTAAAATACATTTTAGACCCAGTATTGAGTGTTGTCCGCAGTGTGTATGCAAACCACCATGTGGGATATTAATTATATGTATATATATTTATATTTAAAGCACCATTTGGATGCTCCACGCCCTAAGGAGATGTCTCAAATGAGATAATCCAGCATGAAATAGAGTTTTTTTACTCGTGGAAAATTAATTAAAATGAACATAAACAGAACATTTGATTTATTTTTAGTTTCTTTGCAGCTTTATGTGAGAGTTAGTCCAGAAGTATGGAGGTCTTGAGTATAACAAAATAAATTAATACATGTATTAATAAATACTGGAATAAATAAATACTTAAATAAATGTCTAAATAAATAAATACAGGAATAAATAAATGCTTAAAAATATATGTATTCCGGTATATATTGATTTATTCAAGCATTTATTTATTTATTCCTGTATTTATTTATACATTTATTTAAGCATTTATTTATTCCTGTATTTCTTAATACATTTATTAATTTATTCAAGCATCTATTTATTCTTAAGACATTCTAAGTCCTCCATACAGAAAGTGTGTTAAGTGTTAAATACAAAGCGACGCTCGGCAGACTGGGAGGAAGTCTAAAAATCAAGAAAATGAACAAGTTGTATTTCTTTGTTTAAAAATCAGCATAAAACATTAATTCTCCATCTCCCAACCCACTATCTTCTTGGCTGGGATCAACGACTTCCTGGAGCCTGGAGTCTCCACTGGTTGCCTGGATGCTGGACTGGTCCAACTCCCCCCCCCCCTCCCCAAATCATCCTTTTTTATGCTTTATGGTTTCTGAAGATATAACATATTTAGTGAGCTTGGGATGCTCTTAACGCCAAGATGCATCTTCTCAAATATTTTCTGTTATGGGCTTTTGGTTTTAAATGGCGCTGTGTGTGTGTGTGTGTGTGTGTGTAATAAAGTGTAGCCCAAATATTAAAGTCTTCAGGATTTGATCTTCCCACAGAGCTACAGTTATGGCAGCCGACTTCAAAAGGGTTCCTTCTGGTCCCCGAGTCCTTCACGGGGGTTTTCCCCCCGGTGGCTGCGACTGGAAGGTTTTTTTCCAACGACCAATAAGATGTCAGGAAGCTGCGGTCGGACCCACCGGTCACCTCGAGCTCTGGTCCTCTCATCAGAGTGATGGAGCGGCGGCGTGGGAAGAATACCACAAACTAATGATGAGGAGGAGGAGCCACCGGCTGGAGAAGGTCACACGCTGACCGGGGCCGACGCTGTGGGTCAACATGCTTTCCACTGGAATATGATTTATTACAATAAAGTCATCAGCTGCGTGTTGCCTTCAAATTATTATTATTATTGTATGTTATTTTATTTATTTATTCTATTTATTTTATTTATTTATTTATTTTATTTAAATCGGTGATGTTTTATGACATAATGTGCCGCTTTACGACATAATGATGACCGTCACATTAAAATATACTGCAACTTTTTATGATGCGTTACTATAGTATGACCTTTGACCTTTGCATTGACGAACTTTAACGTCCCATGACCTTTTGCCTTTTCTATGGCATACTGTACTTCTGAGTCACGTCACCATCATCTCCTGCTCTTTTTTTTAAAGCTGGTGAGCATGTCATTGTCTCGCTCAATGGAAATAATTGTAAAAAGCACAATATCCGTGTGGGCGGAGCCACGGCTCGGGGCGTTCTTTACCTATCATCGGCGACTCGATGAAGCTCCAGGTGTCGCTGCGCGGCACGTAGGACTGGAGGACGCCGGCCGAGCGCCCGGCCTCGTTCACGCCGCCGAACACGTAGACCTTCCCGCCGCACACCGTGGCGGCCGCCGAGTGCACCGGCTTGGGCAGCGGGGACACCGTCTCCCACTGGTTGGTGATGGTGTCGTACCTGGAGCGGCAACAATAAATATATATATTTTAAAAATGGATGAATTTCAATTAAAAAGAGAGAAAAAAAGCAATAAAGAGGGAAAACTAAATGCTGGCGGTTCCAACTTCACCCCACTTCCATTAAAACGATCCAGTCTGGAAATGACATCAATTCTAATGATTCATAAACTATTCTCACACACACACACACACACACACACACACACACACACACACACACACACACACGGTTTTCGGGCTGCAGGGCTCTGACGGATACAATTAGCTCCAACGCCTCCCACCACCGGGGAAGATGAAAAAGAGCCGCCATTACGTACAATGACAGCAATTAAAGAGTTACACAAAGCCGCGTGTCGGGCGCCGCAGAGACGTTCGTCTCCGGAGCGCCGGACCGACACACTGGGATGAGAGGTTTCCCATCGAGACACCGGCGCCACGCCACCGAGCCCTCGCCAGAAGTTCCAGTGTGTGGTTGTACCTCTAGTTCACGTATGGGTTTAGATGCTGTGTGTGTGTGTGTGTGTGTGTGTGTCTATGTGTGTGTGTCTGTGTGTGTGTGTGTGTGTGTTCCATTAGCGTAGCGTGTTAGCCGTGTAATCCCGTGTCCACGGGCCACTGATCAAAGAGGCCTTCCAGCTGGAGGAAGGTGTGGCAGCTGTGTCTGATTTGGCCTCGGCTGCTGGTGATTGGCAATCACTCAGCAGCCGAGGCCGCCCTTATAAAAGCTCCCACTCGAGAGTGGAGAGGGAGAGGTGAGCAGAGGCACGTGTTTTGCGGTCTGCTCGGTGTCGTGTGTGTGCAAATAAATATGTCTTGGAACAAACCCTCTTGCTGTCTGGCGGATCCTTGGTGCTGGGGGGGGAAACCCACGGGTGGCGGCCTCAGGCCTGCTACAGAAGGCCTCATTAAAGATAAAACAGCCTCGAACATGATCAGTGAACACACACACACACACACACACACACAGACACACACACAGACACACACACACACACAGATACACACACACAGACACACACACATCCATTTTGGGGCGGCTTTAGCTCAGTGGGGTAAGAGGGCCGTCCTGCAACCGCAGGGGTGTGCGGGGGTTCGATCCCTCCTCCCCATTAGTTGCAAGTCAAGTGTCCTTGAGCAAGGCACTGAACCCCAGTTGCTTCCTCGCGCACTCCACTGCTCCTTAATAACTAAGGATGGGTTAAATGCAGAGAACTAATTTCCCCTTGGGGATTAATAAAAGTGTATATTCTATTCAGGCCGGCCTCCTTCATCAGGGGGTGTGTCTTTGGTGTAAAAACAACAAACCTTGATTATCAAACACTTAATATAGTGGACCCGTAACTTAAAGCCAATTAAAAGTATGGATTCCTCCTCAGTGACCTCAGTGACCTGTGACCTCAGTGACCTCAGTGACCTCAGTGACTTCAGTGACTTTGGCCTTTACAATGAAATACTGTTACTAATGACTTTTTATGATTTCTTTATCACTTTTACGACTTACTAAACTTTTACTTTTTTTACGACAAACTATACTATTATTTTTATGACACTATGATGCTTTATGACATACTGATGACTTTTTGTCATTTTTAAAGACATAACTACACTTTTTTTGATCACATACTGCACTTTGACCTTTGAATTTAAAGTATACTGCAACCTTTTATGATGAACTTACTTAAATTGATTTAGTTTATCAATTTTATATACTTGATATACTTATATTAATTAATCACAATTTATAAATATTTATTCATTAATTTAATTGTATTAATTTAATTGTATTTAATTGTATTTACTTTATTTAATTTATTTTATCGATGACGTTTTTTACGAGTTACTACACTACGACTTTTTATGACATACCATACTATGACATAGTCATTTATATTAATTAATCGACACACTATTGGACTTTAACAGCTCATTTTGTATTTCAGAGCCACGCTCACTGCACCGTGACGTCTTATTGCTCACCACACTATACTTTTGAGTCACGTCACCGTCGTCTGCTGCTCACGTAAGACAGTCATTTTCTTTAAAGGGCATCAGATGTCAGATGTCTGAAGAGGAACAGAAGAACCTCGTGTTTCAGTCCCAGAGGTCAAAGGTCGGATAACATTCATTACGCGTGAGATTCACATTAAACATTTAATGTGAACCGTGACATTAGAGATTCAACGGGTGGCTGTAGATGGTTTGATGACATCCCCAAGGGCACAGGAGGAAGGAGAGAACACATCCCGAGAGAGAGAGAGAGAGAGAGAGGGGGGGAGAGAGAGAGGGAGCGAGGGTGAGAGAGAGAGAGAGTGAGAGGGAGCGAGGGTGAGAGAGAGAGAGGGAGGGTGAGAGAGAGAGAGGGAGCGAGACAGCGAGGGTGAGAGAGAGGGAGAGAGTGAGGGACAGAGAGAGAGGGAGAGAGGGAGAGGGAGGGTGAGAGAGAGGCGAGGGGGAGAGAGAGAGAGAGAGGAGAGGGAGGAGGCGAGGAGAGAGAGGAGAGAGAGAGAGAGGAGAGGAGGCGAGCAAGGGAGAGAGATAGAATGAAGGAGAGAGAGAGGGAGAGAGTGAGGGAGAGAGAGAGAGGGAGCGAGACAGCGAGGGTGAGAGAGAGAGGGAGCGAGGGTGAGAGAGAGAGAGAGCGAGGGAGAGAGAGCGAGGGAGAGAGGCGAGAGAGGAGAGGGAGGAGGGAGAGAGAGCAGGGTGAGAGAGGGAGGGAGAGGCGCAAGGAGGAGAGAGCAGGGGAGAGAGAGAGAGGCGAGAGGGAGGGAGAGAGAGATAGAACGAAGGAGAGAGAGAGAGTGGGAGAGAGAGAGAGAGAGGGAGAGAGAGAGAGAGAGAGAGAGAGAGAGAGAGAGGGCGCAAGGGAGCGAGAGAGCAAGGGTGAGAGAGAGAGCGAAGGAGAGAGAGAGCGAAGGAGAGAGAGAGCGAGGGAGAGAGAGAGAGAGGGAGGGAGAGAGGGAGAGAGCGATATCCCAGCTAGATGGAGACGTGTACAGTCACAGCGGCCATGTTTGTTGTTGTTGACGACCCGAGTGTCACCTGAATGCCACTCAGCCCACGTAGTGAAGACCTCCAGGTCTCCTGTGTCCTTCCTTTAGATCCTTTAGAGAACATGTTCACCCTGTGGGACCTCAGCTCCCTCAGGGCGCGGCCCCAACAGAGGCCGCGAGCCAGTGTTTGACATCCCCTCTTCCGGTATTCATCGAGCAATAAAGAAAACCCTTAAGAACAAACGAAAAACACGAGGAAGACATCAACGCCCTGAAAGGATGAGCGCTTCCCTTTTCTCCTAAATTGTCGCCTGAACGTAAATCGCCCAAATAAACAACAAGCTCCGCCTCCTCGTCTCTCACCACCGGGCCGCTCACACACAGCTGGGTTTTTTTGGGGCGGTTTTGAGGATTAATACGCTGTGGCAGCTGTGTCTGATTTGGCCTCGGCTGCTGGTGATTGGCAATCACTCAGCAGCCGAGGCCACCCTTATAAAAGCTGCCACTCGAGAGTGGAGATGGGAAGGTGAGCAGAGGCACGTGTTTTGCGGTCTGCTCGGTGTCGTGTGTGTGCAAATAAATATGGCGTTGAACCAAACCCCTTGCTCTCTGGTGGATCCTTGGTGCTGGTGGGGGGAACCCACGGGTGGCGGCCTAGGGCCTGCTACATTGGAGCCCAACGTGGGGCCCCTGAGGACCCAGTGCCTGAAAGGGAGGGAGCCAGACCAGGAGGAAGAGCTGATGAGCAGCTTGGGCCAGATACTGGCCCGGATAGAGGAGATGGGGCGGGCACAGGCAGAGGAGAGCCGCCTGTTCCTCGGAACCCTCCGAAACCCGCCGGTGGTGTGGCAGACTCCCGTTCCCCGTGACCCGTCGCCGCAGCCGACCTCCGAGCCCCAGGACCCGTCGGAGCTGCCGAACCCAGAGCCCCAGGACCCGTCGGAGCTGCCGAACCCAGAGCCCCAGGACCCGTCGGAGCTGCCGGACCCAGAGCCCCAGGACTCGTCGGAGCTGCAGAACCCCGAGGTCCAGGACCCGTCGGAGCGGCCGACCTCCGAGCCCCAGGACCCGTCGGAGCTGCCGAACCCAGAGCCCCAGGACCCGTCGGAGCTGCCGACCTCCGAGCCCCAGGACCCGTCGGAGCTGCCGAACCCAGAGCCCCAGGACCCGTCGGAGCTGCCGAACCCGGAGCCCCAGGACCCGTAAGAGCTGCAGACCCAGAGCCCCAGGACCCGTCAGCTGCCGACCTCCGAGCCCCAGGACCCGTCGGAGCTGCAGACCCAGAGCCCCAGGACCCGTCGGAGCTGCCGAACCCAGAGCCCCAGGACCCGTCGGAGCTGCCGAACCCAGAGCCCCAGGACTCGTCGGAGCTGCCGAACCCCGAGGTCCAGAACTCGTCGGAGCTGCCGACGGCTGAGCCCCAGGACCCGTCGGAGCTGCCGAAGCCAGAGCCCCAGGACCCGTTGGAGCTGCCGAACCCGGAGCCCCAGGACCCGTCGGAGCTGCCGAACCCAGAGCCCCAGGACCCGTCGGAGCTGCCGAACCCAGAGCCCCAGGACCCGTCGGAGCTGCCGAACCCAGAGCCCCAGGACTCGTCGGAGCTGCGACCCCGAGGTCCAGGATCCGTCGAGCTGCTGACCCCGAGCCGACCCGTCGGTGGAGGCAGACTCGGATCCCGGGCCCTGTCGGAGGTACCAGCTACCGCTGCTCATCCGGTCCCGTTCCCCGGCCCGGCGGGCGTCATCCCCGTCCCGAACCCCAGAGCCCCCACATCCTAAGCAGTCGACCCCGGAGCCCCCTCCTGCCGAGCCCGGTCCTGGTCCCCCAGTGCCCCTCCTCCGCCCAAGCTCTCATGGGGGGGGGAGATTAGGCGGAGGAGCCCGGCCTAAATCGAGTGGTGGGGAGTGTGGCAGCTGTGTCTGATTTGGCCTCGGCTGCTGGTGATTGGCAATCACTCAGCAGCCGAGGCCACCCTTATAAAAGCTGCCACTCGAGAGTGGAGATGGGAAGGTGAGCAGAGGCACGTGTTTTGCGGTCTGCTCGGTGTCGTGTGTGTGCAAATAAATATGGCGTTGAACCAAACCCCTTGCTCTCTGGTGGATCCTTGGTGCTGGTGGGGGGAACCCACGGGTGGCGGCCTAGGGCCTGCTACATACGCCCGCCTCAGTGAGTGTTTACGGCAGCGGGACGCCAGTTTAAGGGTTTCGCTCGATAACAAACCGCCTGTGTTCTAATGAAGTGACATCATCACACAGCTCCTTCTCCTCCTCTTCCAGATTAAAAGATCTCTGAAACAAAAACCGGGAACACGCGTCTTCAACCGGGTGAAACCGACGTCATTGGAGACGAGCTGAGACACGAGGTGAGAAACGAGTAGAAACAAGAATAAACGAGTAGAAACGAACAGGAATTAGTAGAAATGAGTAGAAATTAGTAGAAACAAGCTGAGACACGATAATAAAACGAGTAGAAATGAGCAGAAATAAGCAAAAACTAGTAGAAATTTGTACAAATTAGCAGAAACGAGTAGAAACCAGAAGAAACGAGTAGAAACAAACATAAATGAGTATAAATTAGTAGAAAAGAGCAGAAACGAGTAGAAACAAGCTGAGACACGATCATAAAATGAATAGAAACGAGCATTAATGAGTAGAAACAAGCTTAGAAATTAGTAGAAATAAGCGAAAACAAGTAGAAATTTGTAGAAATTAGCAGAAACGAGTAGAAACAAGCTGATACACGAGCAGAAACGAGTAGAAATGAGCAGAAATGAGTAGAAACAAGAAGAAGTGAGTAAAAACGAGTAGAAACTAGCTGAAAAACAAGTAAAAACGAGCAGAGAAACAAGCATAAATGAGCAGAAACGAGTAGAAACGAGTAGAAACGAGTAAACAAGCTGATAAATGTGACAACAGTCGTGTTGAGGAAGCTTCCAGATGCTCTACGGGAGAGGAACTCACATCCTGGGATACAGGAAGTGAAGACAACGTGAAACCCTTCCTGGCGATGCTATTGGTTGAACTGTGAGAGTCACATGACCTCCGCCTCCTGACCTTGAACGCATCGCTCCCCCAAGATGATGCAATCAAGCTCAATATTAAATATACATATAACCTGCGGAGGAGGTGAAGAGACGATGAACTGCAAGAGACGCGCTCATCTAGAGAGAGAAACGAGAGGAGGAGGAGGAGGAGGAGAGAAGAGGAGGAGGAGGAGGAGAGAAGAGCGCCGCCTCGCATCAGATAACAAACCGAGCTCCGTGTTCCTCGCCGCCGACAACAAAGACAACAAAGACCCGTTAAGTGGCAAAAGAGCCGTCCAGGAATGCCATGGCAACGCCACCGCTCAGCGCCCAACAGCAGCTGCAGGACCCCAACACGGCAATTAAAACGATTCGGAGTCGCTCGTAGTCGAGGAATCATGAAAGTCGCCCAATTTACATTCGAGAGATTCTCGTAAAAAATTTTTTCTGAACTAAAAGCTTCTGATGTGCAACTCCTGAGAAAAACACGCCAACGAGACGCAGAGAGGAACCGAACGCCAGATTACAGCGAGCAGCACCTTTAATCCCTGAAGTCACACATTAATCCCTGCAACACACACACACACACACACACACACACACACACACACACACACACCACACACACACACACACACATCCATAAGGAGAGAGGAGAGAGGAGCTCAGTGTATCCTAAACGTCCATAAGGAGAGAGGAGAGGAGAGAGGAGCTCAGTGTATCCTAAACATCCATAAGGAGAGAGGAGAGGAGAGAGGAGCTCAGTGTATCCTAAACGTCCATAAGGAGAGAGGAGAGGAGCTCAGTGTATCCTAAACGTCCATAAGGAGAGAGGAGAGGAGAGAGCTCAGTGTATCCTAAGCGTCCATAAGGAGAGAGGAGAGAGAGGAGCTCAGTGTATCCTAAACGTCCATAAGGAGAGAGAGGAGAGAGGTGCTCAGTGTATCCTAAGCGTCCATAAGGAGAGAGGAGAGAGGAGAGGAGCTCAGTGTATCCTAAACGTCCATAAGGCGAGAGGAGAGGAGCTCAGTGTATCCTAAACGTCCATAAGGAGAGGAGAGAGGAGCTCAGTGTATCCTAAACGTCCATAAGGAGAGGAGAGGAGAGAGGTGCTCAGTGTATCCTAAGCGTCCATAAGGAGAGAGGAGAGAGGAGCTCAGTGTATCCTAAACGTCCATAAGGAGAGAGGAGAGGAGCTCAGTGTATCCTAAACGTCTATAAGGAGAGAGGAGAGGAGCTCAGTGTATCCTAAGCGTCCATAAGGAGAGAGGAGAGAGGAGCTCAGTGTATCCTAAACGTCCATAAGGAGAGAGGAGAGAGGAGCTCAGTGTATCCTAAACGTCTATAAGGAGAGAGGAGAAAGGAGCTCAGTGTATCCTAAACGTCTATAAGGAGAGAGGAGAGCTCAGTGTATCCTAAGCGTCCATAAGGAGAGAGGAGAGGAGCTCAGTGTATCCTAAACGTCCATAAGGAGAGAGGAGAGGAGAGAGGAGCTCAGTGTATCCTAAACATCCATAAGGAGAGAGGAGAGAGAGGAGCTCAGTGTATCCTAAACATCCATAAGGAGAGAGAGAGAGAGGAGCTCAGTGTATCCTAAACGTCTTTAAGGAGAGGAGGAGAGAGAGGAGCTCAGTGTATCCTAAGCGTCCATAAGGAGAGAGGAGAAAGGAGCTCAGTGTATCCTAAACGTCCATAAGAGGAGAGGAGAGAGGTGCTCAGTGTATCCTAAGCGTCCATAAGGAGAGAGGAGAGGAGCTCAGTGTATCCTAAACGTCCATAAGGAGAGAGGAGAGAGGAGCTCAGTGTATCCTAAGCGTCCATAAGGAGAGAGGAGAGAGAGGAGCTCAGTGTATCCTAACGTCCATAAGGAGAGAGGAGAGAGGAGCTCAGTGTATCCTAACGTCTATAAGGAGAGAGGAGAGAGGAGCTCAGTGTATCCTAAGCGTCCATAAGGAGAGAGGAGAGAGGAGCTCAGTGTATCCTAAACGTCCATAAGGAGAGAGGAGAGAGGAGCTCAGTGTATCCTAAGCGTCCATAAGGAGAGAGGAGCTCAGTGTATCCTAAGCGTCCATAAGGAGAGGAGAGAGGAGCTCAGTGTATCCTAAGCGTCCATAAGGAGAGGAGAGAGGAGCTCAGTGTATCCTAAGCGTCCATAAGGAGAGAGGAGAGGAGCTCAGTGTATCCTAAGCGTCCCCCATCAGCCTCTCAGCCTATAGCAGCGTCTCTAGGGGCGTAAACCTAATTCAGCCCTAACTATAGAATTATATGGTTCCAATACTGTATGTATATATATATATATATATATATATATGTGTGTGTGTGTGTGTGTGTGTGTGCATCAACCCCTCACAGCCTCTGTTCCCTGCCGTTCAACCGTCGTACGCTCCTCTGAAGAGAAAACATTAAATAAATAAAAAAAGAAAGTACTTGAAATTTTCTGTCGAACTTTCGTTTTAAAAGCAAATTCGGCTCATTTGGAATCATTCGGCTGCGACGATGTCTTTGCATATTTGTTCTTATCTCGTCCAAAAAAAGCTTTTTTTGCTCGCACCTGGGCTGAGAGGGGGGGAGGGGAGGGGGAGGGGGGGGCGGGTCGACGGGTTGATTGAAAGGACGCATCGGGGGCGGAGGTGAAGACGAGGAAGGAAAAACCAGGAAAAGGGAGATGTGAGAATATGCTCTTTGCATTCATTTGAATCATACAGGCCAATAGGAGAGAGAGAGAGAGAGAGAGAGAGAGAGAGAGAGAGAGTCTGTGTTGTGTCAGAGCTCATCATCACAGCCTGCTGTCTGCTGGGCTCCTGCACGTCCCATCGTTAGGACACACGTTTTGGGCTTTGCCACACACACACACACACACACACATGCACACACACACACACACACACACACACACACACACACACGGTAACAGTAGCACACACGCCGGCTGTCACGCCACCCGTGGGTGTCTGTGAACCGATCGCATGCATTCTGGTCTGCAGAGGCCCGTCATGGAGGAATCTGCACACGTTGATATTTTAATGTCCTCTATTAAATAAAACTATTTGTATTTATTTATTTTAGCTCTTCAAAAGATGCCACTTGTGTTTGGCCTCCTTTTTATTTGTATTATTCATTTTCTTTATTGCAGTGCGTTGGGAGTACACACACGTCTACATTTGCATACATATGATATTGTTCATTACTCATGTTTGTTTTTTTAATGGAGAAAGAAATTGTGATACAAAGCAAATCATAAAAGAATAAACGGGAAAAGATACAGAGAACAATTTAACATTGTTAAATATAAACAATTAAAAGGGAAGACGGTGCACATGTACATATACTGTATCATATATAATATTATTATATTAGCATATAAACCAGATTCCTCAGGGCTGAATCCTTTAATATTGTTTAGTTATGATTATCAATTATCAGAATGTAATCTACTTATTCCACTTTCGCAAATATTCTTAATTTAAAAAGAAAATGTGTGATTGATCCTTTTTTGCTATTTTAATGAATATTAAACATTTTAATTGATTTTTTTATTGAATTTGTAAGCGTCCTTGAGTGTCTAGAAAAGCACGATATGAATTTGAAGTATTATTACTATTATTAATTGGTCATATTATATATTATATCATTATATTCTAAATCTTGTTATAATAATGCTATTTAAAAAAAGTTAGAGCCTGCAATGCAATGTGATGCCATGTGGTTGTGACCGGTGTGCTCTCTCTCCTGATTGGCTCTGCCTGTACCAGCTGTTTGTACCTGTGTTCTCTCTCTCCTGCGTGCTGATTGGCTCTGCCTGTACCAGCTGTTTGTACCTGTGTGTTCTCTCTCCTGCGTGCTGATTGGCTCTGCCTGTACCAGCTGTTTGTATGTGTGTTCTCTCTCCTGCGTGTTGATTGGCTCTGCTTGTGACAGCTGTTTGTACCTGTGTGTTCTCTCTCCTGCGTGCTGATTGGCTCTGCCTGTACCAGCTGTTTGTACCTGTGTTCTCTCTCTCCTGCGTGCTGATTGGCTCTGCCTGTACTAGCTGTTTGTATGTGTGTTCTCTCTCCTGCGTGCTGATTGGCTCTGCTTGTGACAGCTGTTTGTATGTGTTCTCTCTCTCCTGCGTGCTGATTGGCTCTGCCTGTACCAGCTGTTTGTACCTGTGTGTTCTCTCTCCTGCGTGCTGATTGGCTCTGCTTGTACCAGCTGTTTGTACCTGTGTGTTCTCTCTCCTGCGTGCTGATTGGCTCTGCTTGTGACAGCTGTTTGTACCTGTGTTCAAGATTCAAGATTCAAGATTCAAGATGTTTTATTTGTCACATACACACACAGGGTGTGCAGTGAAATGAAAGTGGCAATGCTCAGCAGGAATGTGCAAGGGCAACAAGTACACACTATTTACAAATAAAAAACAACACAATATTTACAGTAAGTGTGTGTGTGTGTGTGTGTGTGTGTGTGCCTAAGAGGGCAGTTGTGTGGGTCTATGTGGGGTCCTGGTGAGGTCGGAGTTCACAATCCTGATGGCCTGAGGAAAGAAACTCCGTCTCAGTCTCTCTGTTCTTGCAGCGTGACTACGGGCGCCTGCCTGACCGCAGCAGCTGAAACAGTCTGTTGTTGGGGTGGTGAGGATCCTTCATGATCCTGCCGGCTCTGGTTCTGCACCTCCTGGTGTACAAGTCCTGCAGGGTGGGAGTGTAGTTCCAATAGTGCGCTCAGCCGAACGCACTACTCTCTGCAGAGCCTTCCTGTCCTGAGCGGAGCAGTTGCCAAACCAGGCTGTGATGCTTCCTGTCAGGACGCTCTCTACAGCTCCAGAGTAGAAGGACTGAAGGATCCTCTGGGAAACTTTAAATTTCCTCAGCTGCCTGAGGTGGTAGAGGCGCTGCCTTGCCTTTCTCACCAGAGTGTCTGTGTTTGTTGACCATGTCAGATCCTCGGTGATGTGGACTCCCAGGTATTTATACCCGCTCACCCTCTCCACAGTAGTCCCGTTAATCCCCAGTGGTGAGTACGTCTCTGTTGTTGTGCCCTCCTAAAGTCCACAATCAGCTCCTTAGTTTTGGTGACATTCATGATGAGGCTGTTGTCCTGGCACCAGAGTGACAGATCAGCAACTTCCTCCAGGTAGGCCTTCTCGTCGTTGTCGGAGATCAGGCCCACCACCACTGTGTCATCCGCAAACTTGATGATGGTGTTGGAGCTGAACCTGGCCACACAGTCATGTGTGTACAGGGAGTACAGTAGGGGCTGAGGACGCAACCCTGGGGATCCTGTGTTCAGGGTGAGGATTTGGAGGTGTGTCTGCCCACCCAGACCACCTGTGGCCTGGCGGGCAGGAAGTCCAGGATCCAAGCACACAGGGAGGTGTTCAGTCCCAGCTCAGTCAGCCTGCCGGCCAGTCTGGAGGGACTATGGTGTTGAAAGCTGAACTATAATCAATGAACAGCAGTCTCACATAGCCCCCTCTGGCTGTCCAGATGAGAGAGTGTGGTGTGCAGTACCTGGGAGACAGCATCATCCGTGGATCTGTTTGGGCGATAAGCAAACTGCAGCGGGTCCATGGAGGAAGGAGGAAGGCGCAGATGTAGTCCTTTATCAGCCTCTCAAAGCATTTCATGACCACCGAGGTGAGGGCCACGGTCGGTAGTCATTCATACATGCTGGAGAAGCATTCTTGGGCACAGGGACAATAGTGGATCTCTTGAAGCAGGCGGGGACCACGGACTCAGCCAGGAGAGGTTGAATATTGTGGTGAACACTGGAGCTAGCTGGTTAGCACAGGTCTTCAGTACTCGCCCAGATATGCCATCTGGACCTGCAGCTTTCCTGGTGTTCACCCTCAACAGAGCCCTCCTCACACTGTGCTCGGTCACAGAGAGTGTGTGTTCATCCCCAGCGGTAGAACTCACCTCGGCTACGCTAACGGTGTTGTTGTTAGCCGGCGAGCTAGCGCTGTTGTTGCTAGCCTCAAACCGTGCATAAAATGAGTTCAGGTCGTCCGCTAGGGATGTGTCGGCACTCACCATTGCGCGGGGTCTGCTCTGGTAGTTTGTAATAGTCCGTAGCCCCTGCCATAGGCGCCTGGTGTCGCGCTGCTCCATCTGTGATTCCACTCTGTCTCGGTACTTCCTCTTGGCCTTCTTCACCGCCTCCTCAGTCCATAGACCGCTGCCTTGTACTGTCCATGTTGCGGATACAAGACCGGAGTTATAGGCAGCAGTACGGGCGTTCACAGCTTCACGGATGGATCTATCAACCCACGGCTTTTGGTTAGGAAAGTCCCTAACTTTTACCGTGGGGACGATGGTGTCCGTTAAGCGTTGCTATGAGGCTCATTGCTACTTCCATAAACTTCGCTGGCGTCACTGGAACTGGATTGGATCATGTCCCAGTCGACAATACTCAGAGCGTCCTGTAGCTCAGCCTCTGATTGGTCAGACCACCGCATTCGTTCCTCGTCACTACCGCTTCCTTGCGATCCTTTGTTTATACTCCGGAAGCAGAAAAATGGCGGCATGGTCTGATTTCCCTAACGGAGGGAGAGAGACAGCCTTGTAGCCTCTCTTGAATGGCGTATAGCAGTGGTCCAACGTTCTTTCCTCTGGTAGCACACGTAATGTGCTGGTGAAAGTTCGGCATGACTTTTTAGGTTTGCCTTGTTAAAGCCCTCAGCCACCACCACAGTCGCGCCGGGATACTTGTTCTGATGCCGACATAACACATCATGTAGGTCCGATAGTGCTACGTCGGTGTCCGCTTGTGGTGGAATGTAGACGGCTGTGGTGATGACCGAGCTGAACTCCCGGGAAGGTAGAATGGACGGCATGAGATCGCCAGATGTTCCAGGTTCGGCGAGCAGGAACGAGAAAGAGTCTTAATGTTCTTGGGGTCACACCACATGTTGTTTGTCATGAAGCAAACCCCTCCACCCTTAGATTTACCAGACTCTTCCGTTCTGTCTGCACGGAAAACAGAGAAGGACTCGGTTGGGCATATGACTCGATCCGGCACCAGCGGGGTCAGCCAAGTTTCCGTCAGACAAAAGATGTTACAATCCCGCATGTCCCGTTGGAATCTGATCCTTGCCCTAACATCATCCAGCTTATTTTCCAGAGACTGGACGTTAGCAAGAAGGATGCTGGGCAAAGGTGGACGGTGGGCTTGAACTCTCAGTCTGTTCGAATTCGCTCCGTTTCCCTCGATGTTTCGTCGTCTCCCGTAGTAGCGGCTCCACTGTTGTTGTTGCGGTTCGCTCGTACAATCTCCGCCGGCCACGCTGGATCGATGGAAAAAGTGGACAAAAACCCTTGTTTTGCGCAAAAGTTTATGTCCAAAAGTGTGCTGCGGTCGTATGTTGTTAGTGCCGATGTGTTTGTGGCAAAGAAAATATTAAAAATAAACACAAAAACTAAAAGAGCGCACAATCTCCGCGGAGCTGCCGCGACGGCGACTGGACACAGCCGCGCCATCTAAAGGTAATCTCTCCTGCGTGCTGATTGGCTCTGCTTGTACCAGCTGTCTGTACCTGTGTGTTCTCTCTCCTGCGTGCTGATTGGCTCTGCTTGTGACAGCTGTTTGTACCTGTGTGTTCTCTCTCCTGCGTGCTGATTGGCTCTGCTTGTACCAGCTGTCTGTACCTGTGTGTTCTCTCTCCTGCGTGCTGATTGGCTCTGCTTGTGACAGCTGTTTGTACCTGTGTGTTCTCTCTCCTGCATGCTGATTGGCTCTGATTGTACCAGCTGTTTGTACCTGTGTTCTCTCTCTCTCTCTCCGGGTTGCTAATCCATGTCTGACGGTGAAATCCTCCCACGTTGGGGCATTTGCATCCTACAGGGAGGGGAATTCCTTTTTTGAAGACGTGCATAAAAACTCAAAAATGTATATTTGGGGGCGGCCATTCAGGTCACGTGACATTTTAAACCTTCAAATTCAAATTCATGGGCGGTGACCACCTTAACAAAGTCGTCTCCACGCATTCACCAACGCTCTTCATCCTCTCGTTCCACGCCCCGGGACCTTATGTTGTCATTCACTCATGGTACACACACACACACACACACACACACACACACACACACACACACACACACACACACACACACACACACACACACACACACACACACACACACACACACACACACACACACACACACACACTCCTATGTACGATGACATCTGGGAATCTGTCGGAGCCTCGCTCTCCGTCGGAGTGCGTTCGTCTGACAGACTGAAGTCAAGGTCAGCCAAAAGACACACACACACACACACACACACACACAGCTCATTAACTCTGATGGATTGCCGCACGTCTCGGGCTAATAACGCCGGCATACGTGTGCACGCCACGCACAAGCGCCCGCGGCCGCACGATCGAGAGAAAAAACACCAGACTACGGCAAACACGGACACGCGCGCCACCTCGGGGTCACCTTCAGCTAATCCCCCAACCGGCCACACAGATTTACCCATAATCCCTGCGAACGGAGTGTGACGCACACACACACACACACACACACACATTCTGTAGGATACGCTCCAGATACGCTGCACGACACTCGGGCGAATATAAAAAAAATGGCACCTTGAAACAAAATCAGGATGGAGGGGAATTTAGGAAGCCATGATAATAGTGAGTGTCTCTGAGTGTGTGCGTGTGTGTGTGTGTGTGTGCGCGTGTGTGTGTGTGTGTGTGACGCAGGTTTAATTGGATGGGAATGTCACGTCGGAAAGGGGACACGAGAGCTGCCGGTGGTGTAGGTCGTACACCAATTACTGCTCCGCACTCCTCAGGACCAGACAGATGTGAGAGCGAGGCCCCGCTTCATTAGCCACGTGGGCCCCGTGTCGATAGCAGCCGGGTGGGGGGGAGGGGGCGGGTCGGGGGGGGGGGGGGGTCCTCGAATTGTCGTGGAACGCGGCGGCTGCAGCGACGGCCTGCAGGGTCGATCGCTATCACCTCTGTTCAGTATTCAGACGGGGAAGGAGCGCGGTCTGAAGGAGGCGTTGTCGTTCCCCTCTGGAACACATGTACCCCCCCCCCCCCACGACAATTAATTCATGAAATACAAAAAGGGGAAAAAACTACAAACAAAAGTTTCTTCTATAAATAAACGAGTTGAAGAGGGTCTTCTGCAGGACAGCTTCCAATTGGCTCCCCCTGAATGGGACCTATTAATAAGTGATGAGTCATCCTAAATGCTGACTGGCACACACACACACACACACATCACACACACACACAC
Organism: Pseudoliparis swirei; assembly: GCF_029220125.1. NCBI lineage: Eukaryota > Metazoa > Chordata > Actinopteri > Perciformes > Liparidae > Pseudoliparis > Pseudoliparis swirei. The sequence continues at coordinate 3,747,087 of NC_079399.1, forward strand.
ACACAACAAAGACCTACAAATAACAAAAATACCATTGTGTCTGCACTTTTCTCGAGTTGATGCGAACACCTTCAACTTGGGCGCACACACACACACACATACATACAGACACACACACACACACACACACATATATATATAACAAACTAACACTCCCACCTCCGGTGCTATCGCTCCCCGGGTGCCGTGAGTTGCGGTGACTGGATATTGAGACGGTTTGCCAGTGCTGTGCTTTCTAAAGGTCAGGTGCTGTTTGTGTGTGTGTGTGTGTGGGGGGATCCGTCACATCCAAAACCGCTGATAATAAACCGGCAACAACCCGACATCCACGACGGGGTGACAGCCCGATGATGGACAGAATAAAACGTCTTCCATGTGTGTGAGAGGAGAGTGACTCGCCTGTTTGGTAAAAGGCCGGACATCTCCCCCCCCTCCCCCCCCCCACACACACACGGACACATCTCCCCCCCCACACACACACCTACCCCCCACCTCCAATACCATCATTTTGTTGACAATGAAGTGGACACGCCGTCTTCGCCTGCCTCTCTCTCTCTCTCTCTCTCTCTCTCTCTCTCTCTCTCTCTCTCTCTCTCTCTCTCTCTCTCCCCCCCATCCCTGGCGTCCCACAGGAGGGGACCTTTCTCTGGGTGACTGGCATCCCAGCGTGTACGGCGTCCCGCGGACCGCAGAGTACTTGAGGACTTGTCAGATCACAGAGACCCCCCCCCCCCCCTCAACGCGATGGAACCTCCCGCTGGATCCTCCGTCTCGCTGTAGGTTCAGATGAGGTCTCCGTTTCGATTCGCCTCCTTTGTCAGACTCGAGTCGACACTCGGCCTACGATGGCGCTCCGGAGTAGAACTTCACTTAAAAAAGAAAAGTTTAAAAGAAACTAAATAAATAGGCGGCGGTGAGAAGTGTTGAGAGAAGAATGCAGAGATTAAACCGTCAGGGCGAGGCTGACCACTTGAGAAAACATCATTTCGACAATCATCACTAGACCAAGACAGTGCTTATACTACAACAACAACAACAACGCATGGGGCAGTTAACGAACCTAAAAAAAACCGGAGCCGTCTCCCCAGATTTATTTTTATTTTTACGGTCACACATTTATCTGCTGCAATCGAAGGGCTCGTTTTATTCTGAAAATCCATCAGAAAAAAAAAAAGACAATGAAAGGCCAGAAAACATGATCTCTGCAGATTGCCCCCCCCCCCCAGGTCTTGTTATCCAAACAGCACAACATCCCCGATGAGGAGCGCGTCGTCGTCGTCCTCGGTGTCACGCCGCTAACGGTCTTCATGCAATATTAAACTTGCAATGGAGCTGGCAGAGGACGCACAGACCTGCGCATGGCGCGCAATAAATAAAACAAAAACCATCTGTGAGTGACACGTCATTAGACGCCCATGAATTATTCAATATCTGCAATCATATTGGTTTGCCAAAAAGGATCAACATGCTGGGAAGCATGGCAGGCCCCTGGGTATCTGATTGCAAGTTTTTAAAAACCCTCCCCGAACTCAAGCGCTCCCAGCGCCTATACAAATCTGTCGGTGATTAGCGCGGCGAGCGGAGAGCGCGAGCGGCGTGAGCCCGCTCCGGCCTTTCCGAGCGTCGATTTGGACCTCCTGCCGCTCCCCGAAGAAAAGGCTGCATCCGACTGGCTTTTTTGTTGTTGTCGAGACGGCTCTGATTGAAGATAATAATTGTGAATGTGGGTGAATTTCACGGTTGAGAGCGTGAAAAAAAAAAACCTCGGCGAGATGAGGCTCCCGCGAGACGAGCGAGGACTGCGAATGAGGAGCCGGAGCGGCGAGGTGAGAGACCTCGACCGACGGGCGAACATCCGTGCGCGTGACGCGTATCGCTCGGGAAGCAATGAGCGCCGGGAACGAGCGAAATGCGGACGCACGCACGCGGGGATAATGAAAGAGAGCGGCTGCGTGTGTAATCACTCCGCGAGCCGAGCAAATCAACTCTGGCTGTCGCACCCTTTCATGCCGTCCCCCCCCTTCAGACGCAGCTCCCCGCCAGCCATCTGCGTATCAAACACGGCAGCCAGTCACAGACACTGACTAATGACTCCTGAATGTTATTAGCCTGCTGTATTACAACTGCGTGGTTTCTTTCCCTCTTCCTCCTCCTCGCGCCAAGTAACGATTCCCTTATCTCGGCCGGCCAGGGTTGAGTTCCCGCTGCGGACTCCGGCGGCCTACCTATCGTGAGGTTCTGCCATCTTTAGAGTTTTTTTCGGGCGCAACAATACCGAGCTGCAGTCGAGCCAAACCGCGTCCCACAAAATCCGGTGGTTTAGCTCCAAAATAAAAGGATCGGCCATTAATGGGCCTCGTTTATCAAAGCAGATATGAAGAAATTAGTTCGGAAATGGTCTGAAAGTGAGAATCTGCAACTGGTTTCTTTTTTTTTTTTCAGCCATGAGACGAATATAATGATTCATTATGTGACCTTATGATCTTCTTCACTTAACATGTGAAATCTGAAGGCGGAGAGAAGAAGAAGAAGAAAAAAAATGGCTTTCACATTGTATGCAGAAGCAAAACTTCAGGCACCGGTGCGTAGGAGCGGGAGCAATGCGGAGGTTATATCATAAGCTTTATTTAGTTACATTGCTGTTCACTAATAATGAGGGTTCAAAAACTTAGGATGATACATTAATTTGATTGTTTTTAACGCGGGAATACAGATCTCCAGTTGGGTTTAATTATAAGATCAATAATTACGTTTTTGTGCAGCGTCTTGTTACAGAGAAACTAATTCAAGGAATTAAATCACATAAAGTCCCGTTGATGAGTCTGATCAAATAAACTGCTGTTGTTAATCTGTCGAGCTCTTCCCCAAGCCGCTGAGATTGCGTTTGATTTATAGCACCTGAGTTGATTTGACAGACCAGCTGCTTGTTGTTGACAAACTTGCAAAACTGTCAAAAATCCTCCTTAAGCCTTCAAATAGCTATTTATTCCTCTTTAACTCCAACATGTATATTCAGGTGTGAAGCTGCTGTCTATTCACACTGTTTAAATATCTATATTATATCTCGGAACATATTACTAATCAGACCTCCGTGTGTCGGCTTTAAGAAAACATTCAGTGGATTAAAACATAAATTCTGTTACCGAATGATTTCCGGAGCCCTTTTCAGCGATTTCTGATGACTCACTAAAAACCTTTGATGAAAACCTTTTCATCGTCAGATAAAACGAGGCTACAGCGCGGAGCGGTTGCCACCAACGGCAGTTACTGGAGGAACATGTTAAAATGTGGTGTAGCAGTAGCACAAGGGGTCAGAACATTAGCTAATGTAAGCAACAATGTTGGTTAAACAACAGTAACATCGATCTTAAGTTTGCTAACATTAGCTAAAACGAGCTAACACAAGCTAAAACGAGGTAACACTAGCTAACACAATCTAAAACGAGCTAACACAAGCTAACACAATATAAGACAAGTTAAGACAAGCTAAAACGAGCTAACACAAGCTAACACAATATAAAACAAGCTAAGACAAGCTAACACAAGCTAAAATGGGCCAAGACTAGCTAACACAAGCTAACACAATCCAAAACGAGCTAACACTCGCCAACACGAGAGAACACAAGCTAACATGAGCAAACACAAGCTAACACACGCTAAGACAAGCTAAAATGAGCTAACACAAGCTAACATGAGCAAACACAAGCTACTACATGCTAACACAAGCTAAAACGAGCTAACACAATCTAACACGAGCTAACACAATCTAACACAATATAAAACAAGCTAAGACAAGCTAACACAAGCTAACACGAGCTAAGATAAGCTAATACAAGCTAACATTAGGTCATACCGGGCTGATAGGCAGTTACAGAACGAACAAACCCTGAATTTATAGAGACAGGTAAAGGTATTCAGAACTTTCTCACCAAACAACTCGTCAAATACTTGGTAGCTAATTATTTTTGGACGTTTCATAGCCGGTGAGTGAGTTTCCAATCCTTACATGTGTCTTTTCAAAATAATGTTCTGTCTTGACAGGAAGCGAAGGTTTAGGCGATAAAACCACTTAGTTTAGATTTAGGAAAAGAGCGCGTTTAACGTTAACTTAATTGTCTAATATGTTAAGCGACTCGCGAGCTAACGCGCTACTCGACTAGCGACTCACAGGAATAACTGTCAATGTTTACTTTTAGCGTCATTTTAGCGTAAAACGTACAAATCATTGAAGAAAACAATATACAAAATATCGTATACATAAAACATAGCAAGCAGAATAAATATTACACATTAACAAAAAAACTAAAGTAAACAGAGTTAACATATTTGGTTTGGGGCGATGTTTGAAACACGGTTATTAATCATTAATCTGATCTGAAAAGTTGTCCATCAGTGTGTGTGAGTGAATCTCCTGGAAAGAGCGTGATGCATCGGATTCACTCATGACAGAATATTGAACCCAATATTGTCGTCTCACTTTTATGTCCCAACGTTGTCCACCCCTCTGTCGAGAGACACCGTCAATGAAGTGTGATTATTTAGGTCTCACCGATGTTTTCTTTCGAAGATGACCAATTATGCTGTCTTTGTTGTCACCTAATTTCTCCTCTGTTTACCTTCCCACAGACATAAACACCACTTGAAGTGATGTGGGATCGTTGAACAGCTCTTTTCTTTTTAAAAGAAGGTTTTCTTCCAGCGGTTGTTTTGTTCAAAAAGGGTGTGCACGTGCGTTATAGATAGATAGATATATACTTTATTAATCCCCAAGGGGAAATTTGTTATGGCTTAAGCTCGGGCTTGTGGAACAGTTGTCCATCAGTCCTAATGAATACCTTGTTTTAAAAAAACACATGTTTGAATAAGACAACTTTGTTCATGGCGGTACATTCTCTGCAAAACTATGAATGTAAATTATGCATAACCCACCACAATAGTGCTGCTTCAAAGACTCAAAGAAAAGATGCACTTTCTCCGTCGAGGCCCATACAGACTGCTATCGGCATGCCTCAGTGTAGTCTCATTGAGGATGTTACATTACCAATGTCGGGGTAACTTCCTCCATTTCAACCAAATGTTTAGGGGAAAGCATTTTTTTTCGCAGAGTGTCGCTGATACAAATTCAAATATGCAAAATGCTAATAAGTATGCTCAACCTTTGGAGTGCCTTCACTGTTCCCCACTTACAGCCGTCACCCTCTTCACATTAAATACAGTTAGATGTTCTGATCTCCATAAAAAAAGGGGCATGCAGCTCCCACTGCCAGCTGATTAAACCGCAATTCATCAACACAGTCACTCAAAGCCGGTCAACACATTTTGTCAGGGAAAAACTTTCCATACAAACACATTTTAAATGGAAATCCGAACCAATGAATGAAGCTTTTGTAACCATTATCGTGAAAAGCTTTCGACACAAAAACTTGGCATTTTTGGATTCAATATGGTGGGAAAACCAGTTCCAGGAACGCATTCCCTCGATACGTCTCTAAAAGCACAATCCTTCACGTATTTACACTACCGTTCAAAAGTTTGGGGTCACCTAGAAAGGTCTTTATTTTTCAAAGTAAAGCACTGTTTTTTCAATAAAGATAACATTAAATTAATCAGAAATACCCTCTATACATTGTTAATGTGGTAAATGACTATTCTAGGTGGAAACGTCTGGTTTCTAATGAAATATCTCCAGAGGTGTATAGAGGTCCATTTCCATCAACGATCACTCCAGTGTTCTAATGGTACATTGTGTTTGCTAATCGCCTTAGAAGACTAATGTCTGATTAGAAAACCCGTGCAATTATGTTAGCACAGCTGAAAACAGTTATGCTGGTGATATAAGCTATACAACTGGCCTTCCTTTGAGCTTGAAGTTTGTAGAACAAAATTAATACTTCAAATATTAATCATTCTTTCTAACCTTGTTAATGTTTTGACTATATGTTCTATGAAATGTTCAATTCATTTGATAAATAAAAGTGTGAGTTTTCATGGAAGACACGAAATTGTCTGGGTGACCCCAAACTTTTGAACGGGAGTGTATGTATTTTATTCTACGAATTAAAAGTCTTTAGACCATCGCATTCTGAAAAAGAACAAATTAAAAGCGGGGGGGGGGGGGGGGGGGTTGCTTAGAAACGAGCCTGTCGACAATTTTGACCCGAACAGCCGTTGGCTTTTCCGCGAGGCTGTCGACTGTGACCCTGACACGCATTGCAAAGGGTTCGCCGCGTAATTAAACCGCCGCGGCCTTCGAGGACGCGTCACTCGACGGCCGCAATACCGAAGCGAGAGAGGCAAAAGGTTTACACGACGCCGATAATTGAGTCCCGTTTGCCGAGGGCCTCGGAGAAGCTTCCGCCGGCGTCAGAAACGCGTACTAATAACATCGGCGACACGGTGATCTCCGACGCTCGAGACGCAGCGCTCAAATTAAGCAGCTCGGAGACAGAGGAATCAAATGCGTTTCTATTACGGGGCAAATATTCTATCTGCCCCCCCCGTGCCGTCCCGTCGTCGTAACGACACTGTGTGGCAGCATTACAGGGGAAATATCAAATTAGGCTGTTTCATTTGGAGGACTGTTTGGGAGAAACCGCTTCGGAGATCAATTGAGCTGCGAGGTAATGAGCGGCAGCGGCCTGCCCTCATACACGCAGTAATGCTCTTTTGATTGCTTTGGTTAATCTCGCTCTGCCGTGCAACGGGGAGGTAGCTCTTCTCTCTCGGATGAAGCCGCCCCCCCCCCCAAAAAGCGCTGCACAACCCAATCGATACGAATGAAACGCTGAAATCTCGTCAGTCCCTCTTCATGTTCTTCGCCATGGGCGTCAAACTCAGCCACATCAGCATCATGGCCGCCCTCTTAAAGGGCCGGCGCAACTGAAGCGCTGTATAAACTACTCCCGAACATACTCTCGAGATAACTCTCTTTGCATTTGATTATTGTTTATTCGAGAGTAGAAATATTGTACACATGAACATTTCCCCCCTGAAGGGTTATTTGGGAGTTTTTCCTGGTCCGATGCGAGGTTTTGGGGCAGGGATGTCTATGTGTACAGATTGTAAAGCACTCCGAGACAAATTTGTAATTTGTGAAATTGGGCTATACAAATAAATTGAATTGAAAAAATTGAAAAATTGAATTTCTCTAATATTATAACACAAATCCATTTCATTTGAAACCTTCAAAATAAAAGCACAGGATATAAAGGTGATCATCTGTCTTTGAAGCCGTCAGGGGCCGCATAAAATGACGGGCCTTGTGTTTGACACCCGTGTTCTACGCAATTAGGGATTCATTAGACTCCACAAGGACGCCGCCCCGCATGGGGGGGGGGGGGGGGTTTGATGCCAAAGACAAAAAAAGACGAGCGGCCCCGGCTGAATAGGCCATGGAGGACAACCTTCAACTGAAGTGTCGGTGAGTGGATGGAATCAGACACAGTGCGACCACTCTGCTCTCTCAAAGCAAATCCCCGCAATCGCAGCTGCCACCGTTTAAAACGCTCCGGCTCGGGTTCATTCCTCTGGATCTTTTATGTTCCACCCGGCGAGGAAAAATGAGCAAAACAAAACATGTCCGACCACTTGTGCAACACGGTGCAACTGCACGCCGCCGCCTGACTGCTCAAACTGGATCGCTCCTCATCCGCCCATACGCCGATGATGGCGCTTTCTCCGCCGACCCTTACCTCTCCACGTGGTCCAGGTTCCCCGAGACGCCCAGGCCCCCGATGGTGTAGAGCTTGCCGTCGTACACCAGGCTGTTGTGCCGGCAGCGGGGCACCGTCATCCGGGACACCAGATTCCAGTTGTCCAGCAGGGACATGTAGCACCACACGTCGGCCAGCATCACGCCGGTCTCCGTGCCCCCTGGAGCACAGATGAGGAGGGTTATTGTAGACTGACAAGTGTATGAATATATATCTCTAAAGGCCCATGCGTCAGTAAGTGTGATGATCACGGCAGAGAATATAAGGCAGAAAAATGATATTGTAATTACAAAACAATGGCGAGTTTCGTATCTGTATGGAAACAAAGTTTTCAAATCAAAGCTCTCCTTTCTTCAGCTTCTTGATGGAGCTTAAAACTTTATATATCGGAATGAAAATGGTTATATGACTTGTATTTGGTACAATGATCACGAGAATATTGAAACATATTTCTGTTTTTCTTTCCTCAAAATATTTTCCATCTCCACTTTAGTTATATAATTATATATATTTATTTATTTTTATATATGCATTTATATATTTATATATATATATAGTTATATTTATATTGATTGATAAATATTTTTTATATATATATTTATATATATAGTTATATAATTACATATATATAGTTATATTTATATATATATATATATATAAAATATATATATAAAAAAATATATATATTTATATATACATACAGAGATAGAGTCAGGAGCTCAGACATCTTTTCCCTGTGCACGCACACACACACACACACACGCGCACGCACGCACACACACAGGCCATCAGAACTCGGCTTGCTTCAGCCCTCTTGGCCGTGGAGTCTGACATGCGGCACCGGCCGTGACTCAAGTGACCCGGCTCCCGAGCCTCGGGAAGCTTTACAGACCGGAGCCTGTTGATTGGCTCTCCGGAACACCTCTGATTTCCCCCGTCGGCCGTCCCCGGCTCCCGGCGGACACACATGCATACCTGTTCCGATGCCCAAACACACATTTACATTCATATGAAAAGGAGGGAGCGAGGGAGAGAAGGTCCACGCAGGACAAACCCTGACGCATTTCCACCTTCGCAATGTCAAGGTCTGAGTAGCGTGCCGGGGTGCTGGCACAGATTGGTGCCGAGGAGGGAGAGAAATACAGTCCTCCGACTTAAAGGTGCCTCGTAAGAGGGAGTCACAGGGTGCACCGCGGTGCCCCGCTGGAACAAAATTAACTGCGGAACACTGCGGCGACTGTCAAGCCACAGAGGGTGTGGGGGGGGGGGAAAGTGAAGGAAAAATACATCTTAAAAAAAAGAGAAGCTAAATAGGAGAGACATTCAATACACAAAGGACCCTTCTGAGAAAGAAAGATGTCTGCAGTGTCAGAGTTTTCAAAGCAACAGATGAGTAGGCGATCGAGGGCGGCCTTCCTTTTTAGAACTCTTCGACTTTTCCACAAAAAAGGTCATGAGAAGTTGGCGAAGGCTGAATTAGATCGGCCAAGGTCGTCACTGAGTTCACGAATGAAAAGTGTGGATCCCCTTTAGCGATATAGTTTGATGAAAAGGTTATTTATCAAAGAGAAGTCGGGAGAGGAAATCCAACGGTTTGATTTTTCTTGTTTCACAATCTCTTTTTACCATTGGTCAGAACAAGAGTTGACTCTGGAGGCTCTCATGATAACGCGTATATGTCGACATGCTGACGTTCACTAAACGTTTGGCTAAATTTATTCAGATGGAAAAAAACAGTTATCTGACCTGAAGATGGCACTAGAAGTTGGCGAGGGTCCGGGTGGCTTCGTCTTTGTTGAATTAGATCGGTCATATAGAGAAAAAGGTCCTCACTGAGTTCACGAATAAAAAGTCTGGATCCCTTTAAGCAATATAGTTTGATGAAAAGGTTATTTATGAAAAGAAGTCGGGAGCAGAAATCCGATGATTTGATTTTTCTTATTCCACAGTCTTGTTATCGTTGGTCAGAACAAGAGTTGACTCTGGAGGCTCTCATGATAACGCATATATGTCGGCATGATGATGCTAACGTTTAGCTACATCTCTACATCTACAACAACTGGTATATGACCTGATGATGGCACTAGATGAAAAGCCAGGGGGGATCCCCAGAGTTATTATAATTCATCCCGAGTGGAACATGCATGTCAGTTCATATAATGGCCACCAGGGTCTTCACGGAGAGATGAAAAGACGAGAGGATCGCCAAAGCCAGTGGGATCCTATTTCCAACCATACATCCAATAGTTACCTAGAGGGTCCGATAGAGATGTTTAAGTGATGGCTGCGCCAACTCCTGTCATTTAGCTCACCTGACAGGTAGATGTTGTCTCCCGCCGAGATGACGCTGAAGAACTCGCGGTCGTAGAAGGGCAGGCTGGCCAGCGGGTACCACTTACTGCTCTGGGGGTTGAAGCAGGTGACGGCGGTCAGGGAGCGCTGGCTCATCCCGATCGCCTGGCGCCCCCCCACCAGAACTATCACCTCCGCTACACCTGGAGGGACAAAGGAAAACAGGAGGAGGGTGGAGGGAGGAGAGGGGGATGATTGGGGCAGACAAAGGGAGGGAGGAGGCGGGAGTAAACAGGCCATCAGGGAAGGTTTCCACCGGTAAATAACAGCCGAGATTGAATCACCGCCCCTTTGAGACGCCCCCAGAGCCGCTAACCAAGAGGCAGTATGTTAGGTGGCATGTGGCATATCAACATATATATATATATACATATATATATACATATATATAAAAATACACTCAATATATATATATTTATATATATATATATATCAATACATATATTTATATATATATGGATAAAATCTCTCTCTCTCTCTATATATATATATATTTGTATATAAAATCAAGTGTATATATACAGGACTGTCTCAGAAAATTAGAATATTGTGATAAAGTTCTTTATTTTCTGTAATGCAATTAAAAAAACAAAAATGTCATGTATTCTGGATTCATTACAAATCAACTGAAATATTGCAAGCCTTTTATTCTTTTAATATTGCTGATTATGACTTACAGCTTAAGAAAACTCAAATATCCTATCTCTAAATATTAGAATATCATGAAAAAGTATACTAGTAGGGTATTAAACAAATCACTTGAATCGTCTAATTAACTCGAAACACCTGGAAACACATTTTCAAATGTTTGATTTTGTTTTGCTGTTATAAATCTTTTTTTTACTTGGTCTGAGGAAATATTCAAATTTTATGAGATAGGATTTTAGAGTTTTCTTAAGCTGTAAACCATAATCAGCAATATTAAAAGAATAAAAGGCTTGCAATATTTCAGTTGATTTGTAATGAATCCAGAATGCATGACATTTTTGTTTTTTTAATTGCATTACAGAAAATAAAGAACTTTATCACAATATTCTAATTTTCTGAGACAGTCCTGTATATCCAAAATCAAGTATATATACATACTTGATTTAATATATTTATAATATATATAAATAAAATCAATATATATATATAATCAAGTGTATATATATATATAAAATCAAGTGTATATATATAAAATATTGTACATATATAATCAAATATATAAATGTATAATATGAATAAATTAAATCAATATATATATATATAAAACAAGTGTATATATAAAATCAAGTGTCTATATAATCTAGTATATATAATCAAGCATATATATATTACATATAAATACAATATATATATATATATATATTTATAAAATCAAGTGTATATATATAAAATATAGTACATATATAATCAAATATATAAATATATAATATGAATAAATTAAATCAATATATATATATATATATATATAAAATAAAGTGTATATATAAATAATATATATATATATAAACTTGATATACATATATACACTTGATAGAAATACATATATACACATAATAGATATACATCTATACACTTGATATATCTATCTGTATATATACTGGCTTTGTCACAACTAGATGGCTGAGAGCACAACTGTAAGCCAGAGTTGTCTTCCATTATTTTTTTATGTTGTAGAAATTGCTCTTCAGGAACAGATTTCCTTTTGTCTGACGGGTTGAGCAGAGTAATGTCACCGAGTCAACGGTGCACCCAGCCTGACAGCGTGAAAGGGCAGAAACAGACAAATAACGATCTCGGCAAGCGCCGGAGAAGAAAAGAAGAAATCATCGGTCGTTGGTAAAAAAAAGGAAACTTGAAGCCGAGCGTAAAAGATGTGAGCGATTTAAATACCAACAGGTTCTTCAGTGTCAAATGCACAAAAATGCTGTTAGCAACGAGTGTCTTGTGTGAAGGAGTTAGAGCTCCTGGAAGATCAGCTGCACATTCAATGCACTAAAATAATCTCAGTTTGAACCTCAATCTGAAGACGGAAGAGCATCCAAAATATTCAGAGCTCAAATCGAACCGAACTTAAGTTTCCGTCATTTAATTCTTCTTCTTTTGGGGTTGTCTCGAGTGTCAATAATATTGATATTCTGCGGGTGCAGACGCACAAACACACGCCCGGCCGTACATCATAAGTCTGCCGCTCTGGATTCAGCCGGTGAGTCAATACTGCTGTCGGGAAATGCAAAAGAAAAAATGCAAAAATGCAAAAAAAGGAACACTTTGTTTTCCTCTCGGTTCGCAGTATGACTCCGCCCCCCCACCACACACACACCCTCCCCCCTCGACACATGTCCACGCACAAAACACACACTGTGTTTGAGCATAAGAGGATCGCACAATCAACAAGCGAGAATCAATGTGTGTGCGTGTCCACACACACCTACACACACACACACACACACACACACACAACCTAGTGTGATTGAGAAGATACTTGAGACACATTCAGCACTCATCCCTATTGCTCCTCAGTCGATCTCTGCTGTGTCACACACACACGTGCACACGCACACAAACACACACACACACATGCGCACATAAACACACACACACACACACAGCAGTGATCCAAAACACACAAACGGGTTGGCGGGCTGCCACGAGAAAGAAATGTAGCCTACTGTGTGTTCTTAAGCGGAGAGTGAGAGAGTGAGAGAGAGAGAGAGAGAGAGAGAGGGGGAGGAAGAGGAGGGGGGAAACTCATCTTCGAGCCGTTCCAATCCGAGGCTAACCACTGGTTCATCTGCTGGGATCGATGCGTCTCCTCAGAGTCGATCCAGAGGCAGCTGTCCGTTTCTTTTTCCAGTAATAAATAAAATAAAAAATCCCCTTAGGCCTATATATTTATTTCTCTTAAACTTCGATTTATTTATTTTTCTTCCAAAGCTTTTTCTCCGGGAAGAAGAAAAAGGGTAAAAGAGACAGAACCGGTCCAACGGGCTTTGGGGCGAGGCCGAGCTGAGAGGAGCTCAGAGCGCCGGACGTCTTGGTTCAGATCTCCTGGAAACACGTTTCCTCTCCGAGAAAGACGAGGATGAAGGTCCCCGCCGAGCTGAAGAAGAGGTGGGAGGAAGAGGAGGGCGTGCACGCTGCCAACGCCACCGCCACCGCCGTGCAAAAGATTCGCCGACTTGGGAAGCTTTGAGCACACACACACACACACACACACACACACACACACACACACACACACACACACACACACACACACACACACACACACACACACACACACACACACACACACACACACACACACACATTACATCGACTGTGCTCCGATATTGTTTCCGCTAGTAATTACTGCTCTTCGTCGTACGCGTCGGCGCTTCATCTTCTTCTTCTTCTGAAGCCGAGCGCCGCGTTTCAACTTCATTAGATTGCTTTTTTCCGTATCTGTTTATCTTAATTTTCATATTGCATCTTCAAAACACGGTGGAAGATGTTCACGGGGGCTTTTGCTCATTTGTTGCAAGGAAAAAAAAAAAGACAAAATTAGAGCGACTTCTTTTGTGGTTTTCCTTCCCCCCCCCCCCCCCCCCCCCCGCTGTGAGCAATTAGGCCGGCTTAAGCAATTCTGCACGCCGCTTCCACGCCGCCGTGCACAAGGCGAGGCCTCCACCATCGCCTCCGCCACGTGTGCCGGTCGGATCGTTCCGCTCGGCCGGACGCGTCTGGGAGAAGTCCACATCTGTGCGTTGAGGCTCCGCCCCCCCCCCCTCCCCCCCAAGCCCTTCTCACAGACTCACTCACAGGCTTAACGCAACCCAACAGCGGCCTGTCAGAACGCAACAAAACCAGAGAGACAGGAGGGGGGGGGGGGGGGTCACGCCGTCGGACCGGATGGCTGCGTGGGCGTGAGCTCCCCCCCCCCCCCCCCCTCAGCACCGAAAAACGAAGCCTCGCAGGGACGGCTGTCAGTCAGCCGGAGGTTTGAGGCGAGTTGGTCGGAGGGATGAAGGGATGGAGGATGGGAGGATGAAGTGATGGAGGATGGGAGGATGAAGGGATGGAGGATGGGAGGATGAAGTGATGGAGGAGGGGAGGATGAAGGGATGGAGGATGGGAGGATGAAGTGATGGAGGATGGGAGGATGAAGTGATGGAGGATGGGAGGATGAAGTGATGGAGGATGGGAGGATGAAGTGATGGAGGATGGGAGGATGAAGGGATGGAGGATGGGAGGATGAAGGGATGGAGGATGGGAGGATGAAGTGATGGAGGATGGGAGGATGAAGGGATGGAGGATGGGAGGATGGAGGATGGGAGGATGAAGTGATGGAGGATGGGAGGATGAAGTGATGGAGGATGGGAGGATGAAGTGATGGAGGATGGGAGGATGAAGTGATGGAGGATGGGAGGATGAAGTGATGGAGGATGGGAGGATGAAGGGATGGAGGATGGGAGGATGAAGTGATGGAGGATGGGAGGATGAAGGGATGGAGGATGGGAGGATGAAGTGATGGAGGATGGGAGGATGAAGGGATGGAGGATGGGAGGATGAAGGGATGGAGGATGGGAGGATGAAGGGATGGAGGATGGGAGGATGGAGGATGGGAGGATGAAGGGATGGAGGATGGGAGGATGAAGGGATGGAGGATGGGAGGATGAAGTGATGGAGGATGAAGTGATGGAGGATGGGATGATGAAGGGATGGAGGATGGGAGGATGAAGGCGAGCGGGTTGGGGATGAAGGGATAACCATGACGGCCCTTTGTTGTTTTTCCCTTTCTGGAGTTTTCACCCGTGGCGGTTTGGGAGGAACACGTCTGCTCCTCCTGTTGTTAGAGCTCTGCTGTGTTTTTAACACGTTTTTAGGAACAGAAGAAGAAAAACATCCGATCACAGGTAGAAGAAATAATTCTATGACAGAAACACTCCATTAAATGATGTCTCTGTTCCCGTGTGGGGACACTGAACACTGAAGGCAGGCGGTGGAAAGTGAAGCTAAAATCCTTAGTAGTCACCAGGGGGCGACTCCTCTGGTTGTATAGAAGTCTATGCTTCATGTGTTAAAGCTGCATTCTCTCTCCTGACCACCAGGGGGCGACTCCTCTGGTTGTATAGAAGTCTATGCTTCATGTGTTAAAGCTGCATTCTCTCTCCTGACCACCAGGGGACTCCCCCCCCCCCTCCCCGCTGTGACACTTCTTTTCACTATTCATCCTCTTTCCTTTGCTTTTTTTTGTACCCCGCGGCTAACACCTCTCACTCTTTCCTCCATCTCTCCCTCCCAAACCTACGGGAGTCTCGGCTCCATCTCCTCCATCTCCACCCCCCCCCCCCCCCATATACACTCTCTCGTGTTTCATCTTCCTTCACCGCCCCCAACACCTTTCAGCTCTCCATGAGCTTACTTTAACCAGCCCAGTGTCCCTTTGACTGTTAGGGCCTCGCAGCACGCCGACATGCACGCCATGTGCCCGTCGGAGGGGCGTCGTCCTCCGAGCGTTCAGGCGCCGTGGCCTTCGAGTCGTCTCAACAACAAAAAACCTTAATTCTTCATCTGAGAAGAAAAAAGAGTTGAGGAAACAATCTCACCCCGAGGTCCATTTAATAACTCTTTGTTGTTGTTTTGCGATGGGATCGTTTTGTCAGATACCAAACGAGTTTGTGTGTGTGTGTGTGTGTGTGTGTGTGTGTGGTCATAGCAACATGAATCGCCGCTTTCCGTTGCGATCATTTCATTTGTTCAGTTTTTTCCCAGAAGCCCCGTTCATGAGGTCGAGAGCCGGCTGCACGGCCAGCTGCCGCCTGTCGACACGCGCCGACCCGTCAGCAAACAACGCCGCAAAGAGGGGAGAGATGCGTTCAGGGACTCCTCCGCCCGCCTCAGTTCATGCTACACCTCCTTTACTATTTTTCTATCTGTGAGGTATTTAATGCACTTTGTGAAGGCGGAATCAGAGGAGAGTTTGAGGAATGCACAAACAACACAAACATCTGGTCTCGTTCTCGTGACCGTCAGTGCGTTTACATGATGGTATAATTAGAATCTTGCTTTAGTCGGACTATGCTATCTTTTGGGGGATCTGCTGTTATCCCAATATACATGGCAGTGAGTAATTCGAATCATTGGCCTTTGAAAGCATGTCATATCCGATACGATAGGTGGCGCTGTTTTCATTACAACTCGTGGTGATACAGCCATTTCCGCTTGACCTCTTCACCACCACCAACAACAACCAACAACAACAACATCAACATTTCAATACATTAAGCATAAATTCTGTCTGCTCTTCGGTCCAGAAATGTGTGGTGGCTCTTATGTTCTCCAGAGCGTTGTTTGTTTGTTTTCTGCCGGCCAGGCTCCCGGCAGTGACAACTTATCGTCTCTTTCCACTTCCGGGTCACGACATGGGAGGGAGGGAGGGAGGAGGGAGGGAGGAGGGAGGATGGAGGGAGGAGGGGGAGGAGGGAGGGAGGGAGGAGGGAGGGAGGGAGGGAGGGATCTCAAGCATGCGCAAAGACGCAAAGTCCAGTTCCTAATCCAATTCACCGTTACATGCCGCGATAGTCAAATTATCAACCGGATCGGATCGAGTTATCCAGGGTGTTAATCGGATCGTAGTCGGACCGCACATAGTCAAACATGTTTATATGAAACGGATAATTCGATTTCAGTCCGACTAAGCCAGTTATTCGAATGCATGTAAACACGGTCTGTGTTAATAAATGTGTCGCATGTATATATATTAGGGCTGTCAATCGATTTAAAAAAATTAACTAATTAATCGCACATTTTGAAATTCATTAATCGCGATTAAAAGTTTTTTTCTCTTCTTTTTAAAGACAAAACTTCTCACAGAGCTGTGTTTTCAAAGAGGCTCCTACCTATAAAGTGCCAGCGAGGTATTTAATATTGTGGATGATAAATTGTTTCTTCAGTGAAACATCCAGATCAGTAAAAAAGAAAGAAGTATATTGAGACCCCATTGGTCCTGTCATCTTTAACACTGAACACAGCAGAACCAGTGGCCTTGGGAACTGACTGACATTCACATATGTCACGTTAACCCTCTGGAGGCTGGGCTCATGTTCTCCATTTTACAAAAAAATGTAAATTCACCTTTTAAAGGCGTTTGCATGTGACACATACCCACATGTTCTACATCAAACATTCCAGAACAATCTCAGCTCTATTCAATGAGGCTCAGTTGTCCTCGTGCCGTGTTCTCTGCTCTCTGACTGACAGGCTGCTAATGAGCCTCACCTGTGAGGTGGGAGGTCCTTGTGATTTACTGAGTGTTCATTGGTTGTTTTTTTCGCAAAATGTTGACAGACAAACGGATTGACAAATCACGGTGAAGGTTTCGTGTGACGAGTTCTTTCCGCGCCGCGTCCCCCAACACGTCGCCCTCCGTTCCTCTGTGTATCAGAGGGGGAGACGGGAGGAAGGAGGAGCAGGAGGAAACCCGACTGATTCATCCACGAGTTAAACTGATTTCTGCTCCTTATTTTCGCGGAGAAATAATTGTTTTAAAAGCGGAAACAGTGTTAAACCGTACTGCCGCGGGGAGTGAAAAAACTTCAACGAACACCGGAAGTAAACAAAGTTGCGTTAATTGCGTTAAAATATTTTAGTGCGTTAACGCGGCCAAATTAATCGCATAGATTAACGCGTTAACGCTGACAGCCCTAATAAATATATGTGTGAATATATTCACACGCTGCATGACGGAGGATCACTGGGGGGAAGACTTCCTACTGCTGCTCCGTAACCACCTCCTCTTATCTCCGCTGGGTCTCTCTAATCTCTCTCCCCTCCCTCTTCATCCCCCCTCCTCCTCCTCATCAGACGGTTTCTCTCCCATGGTGTTCTGTTTTTGTGATCAAATCTTTTATTGGTTTTAGAGATATGCACATGTAAAGGAAAAGATGTACATGCTGTACTTATACAAAGGTACGCAGACAAAAACATTACAAAATAAATACATAATAAATAAATAAATACAATTTTATAAATTATAAAAAATTATATATATATATATATATAAATTAAAAACATCAATAAATGAAATAAAACAATTTAAAATACAAAACAAAATATAAAATAAAAAATATATATATATCTAAATACGGGTAGACATGCAAAAACCTGCACACATATTGACATATATATGCACATACCTGAATACCCTAATAAATACTGTACCCCCCTCCCACTGTTGGTGACCATGGTGTCTATTGGCTACGGTGAGGAGCAGAAGGCTTCCAGAGGAAGTCGGGGTATATTTGGCTGGTATACTTGGAGATGACGGCAATTCTCATTATTAATTTGTTTTAATGGCCTCAAATGTCTTCAAACTTTGTTTTAAAGGGTAAAAAAAATACGTGTTTTTAGCCATGCATGTTTGTCTTGTTGTTGTTGTTGTTGGTGGAACTACTTCCTCCCAGAGAAACTCTCGAGGCTGTATTCTGTGGACTTTTCCTCAGTAACTGGGGACACTGTCACTGGAGGGAGATGTTTCTGCTGAATGTGATGCTTCGATGCCGCGAGCAGGAAATTGACGACCCCCCCCCCCCCCCCTCTCCACGTATCGCATCGGGCGACACAAAGGCAAAAAAAACACACGTCGGAAAAAAACAACTCAATCTGCCGAACTACGCACGGCGGAGAGGGAAAGTAACGCCATGTTTTATAAACTCTGCAGGCTTTAAAAAAAGAAAAAGATCGCACAGACACATTGTGATTTAATGGACGTACACACACACACACACACACACACACACACACACACATCTGCACCATCAGCACATGCAATGACACACACTGTTGCATATTGCATGAGGCCAAGCTGCCTCCCAGCGCTCCCAGCAGCAGGCGTACACGGCGGAGACAAGTTCTGCGGATTGGGAGGCAACTCCCCCCCCCCTCTCCCCCCCCGACCTTTCCCTCCTCGGTATCTCAGACTCGACGGTCGTCGCAGAGCCCCAAAAAAATGCAAAAGGTCAAGTGGGCAGAACCTTCGTTTTCCTCCTCGGCCGCTCGGCAGACGCTCGGCCTCCCGGAGGTTATCGGAACCCGGACTCGCCGGCTCTCGCGCCGCATTTATGAGGCGAGGCGAGGCGGACATCGTTCGCTTCCAGATTTCACCGATAAGCCGGCGGAATATTTAGAAAAAAACCCTCCCAATTCTCCGGCGAGCGTCTCCGTTCAGCTCCATCTCCAGAAGCAGAGAGCGACCGGCTGACGGGGCGCTCTTCGAGACACGTCGGGCTTCCTCTCCGTCTTCGCCTGCTTCTTCCATCACGTCTGTGGAGACGTGAAACGCAAAGAGTCGTCTCGCGCCGCGGCGGCTCCACAAACAAACGACAAACGGGGCCCAATAATGACACCGGGCGGGACGAGAATTAACAACTAGGAGAAGAACGAGGGCGGGGGGGAACTCATAATTGACTTTACAAACTGCTGACAGCGCACCCCCCCCCCCCCCCCCACCATCGCAAATAAATGTAATCATTCCGTGAGAATAATAATAATACAAAAACCTGCTTTAAAGTCAATGCGGAGCGTTAATCAGGCCGGAGCCGGAGGCGGCAGACGGCGAGAAGACGTCTGCCGATGTTTTACGCTCCCTCACGAGGTGCGAATCTCAGGTGTGAACGAGGAGATGAATGTCACGCCTAGGGGGCCTCCACACACACACACACACACACACACACACACACACACACACACACACACACACACACACACACACACACACACACACACACACACACACACACACACACACACACACACACACACACACACACACACACAATATTTTTATATTTAATTTAATTTGTCATTAGTATTGTGTATTGTGTATGCATATATGTTATACATATACATATATATTTTATTTTATATTTTACTTTGTATACTATATCTTTCATCCCTGTTTTTTATATTTTATATTTTATTCTTGTGTGTTTAGTTTATTGGTGCTGCTACTGTGACGACAAATTTCCCCTTGGGGATTAATAAAGTATATATATATCTATCTATCACACACACACACACACACACACACACACACAGCAGCAGCCCTGTCTTATTGTCTCCAAAGAATGTGGCGTGGGATCGGCCCGTCTCGTGAAACCGAGACGCTCACGCTCTTTTATTTGGTTGTGATGAATATTAAAACGGCCAATAACGTTTTTTAATTCCGATGTTCTCAACGCGGTCGTGATCTCACGGCTCGGGAGCTTTAACCTGAGGAATCTCGTGAAGAAGGAACCATCACGGAGATTAACTCGATATAACTGTGTGTGTGTGTGTGTGTGTGTGTGAGGGCCGGACCCCTGCGTCTCCTGCTCATTACGGCTCGTTTGTCTGAGCGCTATTCCGCTCGGCCGGGTTGAGTTAACAGTTCGCCCCGGCGCTCCGCTTCCCCGCACACGTGGAGAGGACCCGGGGTCTGGGCCCGGCGCTCGTGTACCACACACACACACACACACACACACACATACACACACACGTGTCGATGCATCAAGAGCCAACGCACGACGAAACCGGGAAAAAAAAAAGGAAGTAAAGTCCCAGATCCGGCGTGTCGTCTGATCCCCGTGATGCTTAATGACGGCTAATCAGACGCACATCCAGCCTCTAATTTACCAATTAGCAGCTAATGGATATACATACAGTACGCTAAACACCCTGGATCCATTACGAGTCACTTACAGCCCCCCCCTCCTCCTCCACCCCCCCTCCCCACCCTCTTTCTAAAAAGTTCAGTTCAGGAAAACTTGAGGCGTAGCGAGAGTCACGCGACTTCAAAAATAAGCATCTCTAAAGTTAGTGCACACAGAATGCTATAGAACAAAAGAAAACACGATCTGATAACGCCATCTGTTCACACACACACACATACACACACACACACACACACAAATGTAAGAATGACGCAAGAGAACTTTGTGTTCAAAGTTTATATTTGAAGATCACAGAGAGCCTGTTCCTATGCAGAATAATCTCTTTGGGCTCTTTAATTAGCATCTAATATAAATTATTCACATTTTATGACCGCAATTGAAAAGAGTTTCATCCAAACGCTTTGCAGCGCTGGTAATATACGTGAAATCTTTTGTTTGTTCCGTGTCGAGAGTGACCGATATATATATTTATATATATATATATATCTATATATATTTTTTGAAATATATATATATATATATATTTATAAGTTTTTTATATATTTATATATATATATACATAAATATATATATAAATATATAAAAACTGGGCTATTAAGTCGAGAAACACATGACAACGACGCGGCACAGCGGGACTTTTATATAAAAGGAAAAAAAACACAATCAAATCTTAAAAAGGCTGCGTGTAAACTAGGGCTGCTGCGCCTCCTCCTCCTCCTCCTCCTCCTCCTCCCAGAGCTCTAATGGAGCAGGAGCTCGTGAGGAGGTCGGCCTCACACTGCAGAGTGTATCTTCATACACCGTTAATGCTCTTATTAATCTTATTAATGTCTCCACTCCCCAGGACACGATGCACGAGCTCAACAGCAAATAAAATAACATTAATATATCTATGATAACAACGACGTGGTGCAGGGGGAACGCTCTCGAGACCCCACGGACCTGTGGAGTCACGTGACCTGGACTCGAGTCGGACTCCAGACATTTGGTGACTTCAACAAGGCAAAATCAAAACTCGTGACTTTGGAAGTCCTCGAAGCCCAAAGATTAAAATGTGTGCCTCGAATCGATTAATTTCCTGAATCTATCTCTCGTTAATCCTGATTATTCTAATTCCCCAGATGCACTTAGACATATTGGTATTGATGCACGAGACAGAAACAACAACACTCTGGAGGTCACTTCACTCTGTGTGGTTTTACTTTTTAAAGATTACAAGTCTTCTGGTTCCTCCCTCTATATTTAAAAAAAATGACATTTTGGGAAACGTGTTTATTCAATTTCCAGAAATAGAATCAAATTATTTTGGATTATTTGCAATCTTTCAACGTGCTTCAGTTCCAGGAAGTAAATTGGAACATTTTTAGTTTTTTCTCGTCACCGTTCTGCCTTCTGGTTGCAAAAAACAAACAAAAACAAGATGGCGACGGACAAAAAAAACAATATGGCAATAACCGAAAAGCTGACTTCTTGTATCCAGTCTGTGGGCTGCGCGTAGCAACCGGTTAGCTTAGCATCAACCGGTTAGCTTAGCATCAACACAGACGTGAATCGGGGGAAGTCCGGCTGAAGGGAACTCTCAACATCACCGACATCTGACCCCCAACACGTCAAACTGTGGTCATCGTTGCAGCTCGTGGTTATTTGAACCTCCATCGGCGGATCCAGACATTTAGAGCGTGTGAGAGGACGTCAATTAAAGATCTCACAAGAGTAAATAAAAACTGAACGCTCGGGAAAAAAATATGGAATTCAACTCACATTCATCACCGGGAAGAAAAAAGGCTGAATGTGTGAGGCACTCAGGCATGTGCGTACACACACACACACACACACACACACACACACATACATACACACACATATACACACACACACACACACAGGTTCACAGATTGCCTGAGCTCAGCAAGAAGAGCTTCACGGAGGCGGCTCTCCTTTCTGTTTTACGCCTGACGGACTTATCAACCGAGCTCAGGTGGTGCCCCATCTGCTCACACACACACACACACATGCGCGCACACACACACACACATGCATACATGCTCAACACACACACACACACACACACACGCACGCTCAAGGAATAAACTCAATCAAACGTCTGCCCTTCAAATTTCATTTCTGATCCCTCCCACATCTCAACCTCTCCTCCTCCTCTTCTTCTTCTTCCTCCTCTTCCTCACTCTTCCTCCTCCACATCCTCCTCCGCCAACCTCTAACTCTCCTCCGTCGCCGTCCCGCATGTTCAAACCCCGGTGAGCCGGCCCCCCGCTGAGCGGCGCCCACCCTGTCCTGGCGCAGCAGATGGTGAAGCAACACACACACACACACACACACACACACACACACACGCACACACACAACATAAAACACATGCACACAGAATCCAATGAGGACGTGGAGGTCCGTCTCTCTGCGTACAACGATCATCAGAACCAACAGGCTCACACCCAGAGCTCAGAGAGTCAGATGAGACGTGCAGATCAGAGTGTGTGTGTGTGTGTGTGTGTGTGTGTGTGTGTGGGGGGGGGGGGGGTATGAGATATGCATCATGAGATATGCAGATTCCAGACGCTCTTGAACGCTCCACATGGAAACGCTGC
The DNA here is from genome assembly GCF_029220125.1 of Pseudoliparis swirei. Taxonomy (NCBI): domain Eukaryota; kingdom Metazoa; phylum Chordata; class Actinopteri; order Perciformes; family Liparidae; genus Pseudoliparis; species Pseudoliparis swirei. Next base: position 3,770,436 of record NC_079399.1, read on the forward strand.
AGAGAACCAGAAGACACTCCGGGGCGGAGGGAAGAGCGATGGGACGGACGTCTTTCCTCCAGGAGGCAAATGGCTCTTCAGCAAGCCCCCCGTGCCACTGCATTATGGGTAATTACGGATGCAAAATATATATATATATATATACAAAGCTAATGCGCGCCCCCGGGTTGTTTGTTTACTGGTGAGTAAACAGTAAACACGCCGGCTGGACAACAGCGGCGTCGGCTCGTAGGAAAGCCGACCTCCTCCATGAAGTCACGTGTGTTTAGTCATTATCTTCATTCCAGCAGAAAATAACGTGTGTGCAAATGGTGAGGTGCGCTCATAATGCCATGAGGACACTGTCATTAGGCCGCACTTTACGGGGGTGGGGGATAAATAAATATCTAAAGCTGCGTTCACAACAAAAGCGTTGCGAAATATTCGCAAGCAAAGTCAACGTACGGACAGTTATTCAGATGTAGTCGGTGAAAGTCACCGAGCTGTGTGAGCCTACGGGGATGTTTTATATATATGTATATATATATATATATAATTTTAAAAAAAAGTAATATATATATATATATAAATATATATGTATATTTATATATATATAAAGTAATATATATATATATATAAAAAGTTATATATAAATCTAAACATTTAGATATATATATACATATATATATATATATATATAAAAAATATATATAATATATATATACATATATAAATATATATATATTTATATCTATTATATAAATGTTATGAACACAAACACGAGGGCGTTAGATGTCTTCAACAAGTATGAAGCAGAGCTAGTGGTTAGTTCTTCATGGTGGATGAAGGAGATGATAACCGTTTCCAGGGAGATAAAGCCACAGAGATAAGCCCCGCCCCCTTTAAGGCGAAGCGAAAAGCCACAAATAATCAAGCGATTAAACCCAAAAAGGAAATACGCAGGAGCCGATGAACGACTCTCTCACCGGGCTGGACGGCGGTCGGGAGAAGCGCCCGCCACGGGGTTGTTGTTTTTTTTGGACCATCTCGCGGTTGCCGTGACGACTTACCGGCGGAGAGGCGCGGCCGCGTCCGCGGCGTCTGCATCTCCTGGCGCGCGTGCGGCAGCATGTGGTAGCGCTTGGCCTCGTTCACCAGGTCGCGGCAAGCCTCCGACGACTTGATGAGCTCCTCGTTGTCCACCACGTTCAGCAGGTAGGACGGGTGGATGAAGGGGAGGCGCACCGCCGCCAGCAGGTCGGACAGAGTCTGAGGAGGAGGAGGAGGAGAGGAGGAGAGGAGGAGGAGGAGAGGTGAGGAGAGAAGAGGAGGAGAGGAGGGGTGAGGAGGAGAGGAGAGGAGGTGAGTTGAGGAGGAGGAGGAGGAGGAGAGGAGGAGGAGGTGAGGAGGAGGAGAGGAGGAGGAGGAGGAGGAGGAGGAGGAGGAGGAGAGGAGGAGGAGGAGGAGGAGGAGGAGGAGAGGAGGAGGAGGAGGAGGAGGAGGAGGAGGAGGAGAGGAGGAGGAGGAGGAGGAGAGAGGAGAGGAGGAGGAGGAGAGGACGAGAGGAGGAGGAGGAGGAGGAGGAGGAGAGGAGGAGAGGAGGAGGAGGAGAGGAGGAGAGGAGGAGGAGGAGGAGGAGGAGAGGAGGAGGAGGAGGAGGAGGAGGAGAGGAGGAGGAGGAGGAGGAGGAAGAGGAGGAGAGGAGGAGGAGGAGAGGAGAGGAGAGGACGCGGAGGAGGAGGAGGAGGAGGAGGAGGAGGAGGAGAGGAGGAGGAGGGAGGAGGAGGAGGAGGAGGAGGAGAGGAGGAGGAGAGGAGGAGGAGGGGAGGAGGAGGAGGAGAGGAGGAGGAGGAGGAGAGGAGGAGGAGGAGGAGGAGGAGGAGAGGAGGGGAGGAGGAGGAGGAGAGGAGAAGAAAGGGGAGGAGGAGGAGAGAGAGGGAGGGAGGAGGAGGAGAGGGGAGGAGGAGAGGGAGGGAGGAGGAGGAGAGGAGGGGAGGAGAGGAGAGGAGGAGAGCAGGGGAGGAGAGGAGGAGGGGAGGAGAGGAGAGAGAGGAGGGGAGGAGAGAGGGAGGAGGAGAGAAGAGGAGGAGAGGAGAGGAGGAGGAGAGGTGAGGAGGAGAGGAGGAGAGGAGGAGGAGAGAAGAGGAGGAGAGGAGGAGAGAAGGAGAGGAGGAGGAGAGGTGAGGAGGAGAGGAGAGGAGGAGGAGGAGAGAAGAGGAGGTGAGGAGGAGAGGAGGAGGAGAGGAGGAGGAGAGGAGGAGGAGGAGAGGAGAGAAGGAGAGGAGGAGAGGTGAGGAGGAGAGGAAGAGAGGAGAGGAGGAGGAGGAGGAGAGGAGGAGAGGAGGAGAGGAGAGGGATGATGATGGAGAAAGAGTGTAGAAAAAAGAAGAAGAAACAGAAGTATACTTAATAAAACTTTCCATTCATTACATTTCTGTCTGTCCAGCCGTAGACGCTTATAGGTGTTCATCCCGCTGAAGGTAAGACAGACTGTTGCCATGGCAACCGCGTCTATAGCTGCAAGTGTGTGTGTGTGTGTGTGTCCCCCCCCCCCATGGGAGTCTCATCTATGCCGACGGTGAAAAGCTTGTAAACAAGTGTGCGGCTGGAGCTCGACCCCGTTGACCTCTTCGGGGTCGGCGCTGTACGGGGGGGGGGGGGGGGGGGGGACATTATTCAGGGGGAGTGAATAATGAGCGCCCTGACGCCTCCTCCTGCAGCGCCTCCTGCTCGTTTCCTCCTCTGTGTCCCATTTGTTCTCCTCGATGACCCGGGAGAGGAAACAAGACCGAGGGGACGGGGAAACACGAGGGAACATGGTGTGAGAAAAAGAGGAGAAAGAGAGGAGGAAAAGAGGAGAAAAAGAGGAGGAGAGCGAAGACGGTAAAAATGAGAGGATGCGTCGACAATGAGGGAAATCTCTGAGCGAAACGGAGTCAGGATAAAACCGGCTTTTTTTCATCTTCTTCCTCCCCTTCTCCTTCCTCTCCTCCTCCTTCCTCCTCTTCTCCACCTTCTTCCTTCCCTTCTCCTGATACTTCTTCTTCCTCCCCTTCTTCTCCTCCTCCTCCTTCTTCTTCCTCCTCTTCTCCCTTCTCTCCCTCTCCGCGTCCTTCCTCCCATTCTTCTTCCTCCCATCCTCCTTCTCCTCCTGCCTCCTTCTTCCTCCTCCTCCTCCTCCACTCCTCCTCCTCCTCCTCCTCCTCCTCCTCGAGCGTACACAGCTTACCTGACAGTTTACCAGACAAACCGCTCGATACCCGGTAAACACGCGGCACAGTGAAAGCTACCGAGCCCCCGAGATGAGGAGGAGCCACCGGCTCAGGAGGAGCAGCCACCAGCTCAGGAGGAGGAGCCACCGGTTCAGGAGGAGTGACTCCTTCCAATCAAAGTGACTCCCGGTGACCGAGTCATGTGACACTGAAACGGGGGAGACACGTAAGCTCCAGTCTTTTCCTCCAGGTCTGCCACACCGACGACGGTCTGATGACATCATCGGAAACACACGGGGCAGTTTAAAGCCACGAAAAAACATGTAAACGTCCTCCTGCCTGATGACCTCATGTCGTGAGGCAGGGTGGGCGTGTCTGATGACCTCATGACATGAGGTCATCAGACGCGTTCCAGAAACACTGGCTCCACATTAGTTGCCTCCTCTATGAAGGTGTCCATGTGGGGGCGCTGTCTGGGCGTGTCGGGGTGTTTTTAGAGGCCTCTCCGGCTCCTGAGGTCACGCACCTGCACAGGTCGTCGGAAAAAATAGACCCGCAGCTGACCGCCTCGCGACCCCGGCAGCTGGACCGAAGCCGCGTATGCGGGGGCAGCCTCCGCCGGGCGCTGACCTCACGGCGGAAATAAAACCAGCTAACGAGTCCGAGGAGGTGCGGCTCCTCTCTGGAGGAGCAGCTGGACGGCACCTGGTCTCCTCAGAGCTCCAGAGACTGGAGGAGTCTCACAGAATGTTGAGAAGGAGTCGACGGAGCTCCTCAATTGAGGCCGTCGCCATCCTTGCTTCTTTTTTTTTGGAACCAGAAGGGAGACGAGAGCGAGAGAGAGAGAGAGAGAGAGAGAGAGAGAGAGAGACGGTGAAAAAATGTGTTAGAAATGGAGAGCTTTAAGAAAAATGTCCCTCCCACCCAAGGCACCCGAAGGCTGAAAAACCAAGAAAATCACTCTCTCATAGACTTCTATGCAACCAGAGGAGTCGCCCCCTGGTGGCCAGTAGAGAGAATGCAGCTGTAACACATGAAGCATAGACTTCTATACAACCAGAGGAGTCGCCCCACTGTGGGGCGCCCCACCTGTAATGCCTTTTCCCCCCTGGAGGTCGCCGCCTTGTATTGCGTTGTGACCTCTCCCAGAGGCTTCCCCTTTGTCTCCTGCAATGCATGCTGGGAAAGATACCAGCGACCTTGAGATGGAAAAAGCAAGTATAGAAAATCGGTCATCCGGAGGTCAGAAGCCGACGGTCAAGGAGGCGATGAAGTCGAGAGCGCGAGGTCGTCGGGGAGTTCAACGCACCATGGACAGGCTAGGCCAATGGGTGAGCTTGCATGTTGTCATGGCACCCAGTAAACCCCACATCAACACACAAACACACACACACACACACACACACACAAACACACTTCACTTGCCAAAACATCCTTAAAACGTCAGTAAAACTCCCTCAAAGAGCATCTGCTCCCTGCAAACAGGTAAGGAATTAAAAATCCTCCGGAAAAAAACACGCCCACGTACAGGAGGCAGATGGACACGCTGTCTTCCTGTGTTTGTTATTTATATATATATTTATATATATATATATTTGTAATCATACGTCGTGGTGGTTTTTTAATCTGCTCGGTGCAATCAGACCGAATATTGATTTGACTTTAATCTGGTTGGTGAGATGAAAACAATGTGAAGTCACCTCTGATGAAATAAACAACCGTGGATTCAATTGGACTGTAAACGGATTGGGGGTGTCCTCCAAGAGTGTGTGTGTGTGTGTGTGTGTGTGTATTGCCGGTATTTAGTGCAGGGTGGAGGAGTAGTGTGTGGATGTTTTTCTCTACTTCAAGTCTTTTATTTCTGGGTGGGAGGGACATTTTTCTTAAAGCTCTCCATTTCTAACACATTTTTTCACCGTCTCTCTCTCTCTCTCTCTCTGTCTCTCTCTCTCTGACTCCCACACGCGCATATATCAGCATGCAAATGAGGGAGAGGCGCACGCTTGCTTCTAAAATTCAAATCCAAAGTGTCCGACCCCGCGAAGAAACATCCAAATAAATAAATAAATGTTCAAAAGAGTCGCGCTTTGTGCCAACCGCTGAGCGGGGACGTGTTTACTCAGCCTCGTGTTCATCACCCAAATAAAAATGGTATTTAGTTTTTTAAGAAAACCACAGAAACAGTTCTAAGTTGCATGTTCAACAAAACATGAGCTACATTTTAATTTATTGCATTTCTGATTTTTCAAACTGCAAAGTATATATCTTGAATATATATATATCCCATATATATATATCTCATATATATATCCCATATATATATATATATGGGATGGATGTATACAGGACTGTCTCAGAAAATTAGAATATTGTGATAAAGTTCTTTATTTTCTGTAATGCAATTAAAAAAACAAAAATGTCATGCATTCTGGATTCATTACAAATCAACTGAAATATTGCAAGCCTTTTATTCTTTTAATATTGCTGATTATGGTTTACAGCTTAAGAAAACTCTAAAATCCTATCTCATAAAATTAGAATATTTCCTCAGACCAAGTAAAGAAAAAGATTTATAACAGCAAAACAAAATCAAACATTTGAAAATGTCCATTAATGCACTCAGTACTTGGTTGGGAATCCTTTTGCACGGATTACTGCATCAATGCGGCGTGGCATGGAGGCAATCAGCCTGTGGCATTGCTGAGGGTTTATGGATGCCCAGGATGCTTCAATAGCGGCCTTTAGCTCATTTGCATTGTTGGGTCTGGTGTCTTTCAGCTTCTTCTTCATAATACCCCACAAATTCTCTATGGGGTTCAGGTCAGGGAATTGGCAGGCCAATCGAGGACAGTAATGCCATGGTCAGTACACCAGTTACTGGTGGTTTTGGCACTGTGGGCAGGTGCCAGATCATGCTGGAAAATGAAATCCTCATCTCCATAGAGCTTTTCAGCAGACGGAAGCATGTAGTGCTCTAAAATCTCTTGGTACACAGCTGCATTTACTCTGGACTTGATGAAACACAGTGGACCAACACCAGCAGCTGACATGGCTCCCCAAACCATCACTGACTGTGGGAACTTCACACTGGATTTCAAGCAACTTGGATTTTGCGCCTCTGCAGCCTTTCTCCAGACTCTGGCGCCTTGACTTCCAAATGAAATACAACACTTGCTTTCGTCTGAAAAGAGGACTTTGGACCACTCTGCAACTGTCCAGTGCTTCTTTTCCATAGCCCAAGTCAGACGAGTTAATTAGACGATTCAAGTGATTTGTTTAATACCCTACTAGTATACTTTTTCATGATATTCTAATATTTAGAGATAGGATATTTGAGTTTTCTT